>NC_090440.1:655256088-655501088 GCF_031143425.1 Pleurodeles waltl | reverse complement strand
ACGTATTTGTCTCCGTGTTTTGTGTGGCTGGAGTTTGAATACTAAATTTCAATAACCAAAACTGATGTGCATTCTTAAATAGTTGTCGAATGTGAATGAGTATATTATAGTAACCGTTTTTGCTTTGTTGTTTTATTTATTTAGAAATGTTTAATATACTTGTGAAAGTTTTAGAATGTTATAAAGATAACGTTTCCGATCATTTGTATTAAAAATCATCACACCACAAAATATACTCATGATTAAACATTAACTTAAATAACATTAAAACATCAAAAACAAATAATTCCACAAAAAGTAAAACTATTTTATTTCAAACATTCCTTAAATGCAAGTACCAGCATAAAAAAAGCCGTAGGCTAACAGTGTCTGTTTAAGCTGAGTAAAAATTCTAATTTATTAAGCAAACAGGGACCACCTATTTCAAATGTTCTGATCATTCTCTCTCTACAGAGTAGATGTGAAGAATAGGATCTTGCATTACCAAGAACCGGACAGATACACAATATATGAGAAAATATTTCCTCTAAAGACCACAGAGGCGGAATTTGAATTAGAATTGTTAGCATTTTTTGCTAAGAAATTTGTAACTTTCATATTGCCATTTGAAAAAACTCGCTTTTTTAATTTTAGAAATAACGAACATGCTAAAGAAAGACCCATGATGTTTTTTAAAAAATCAGAAAAACAGGATGCAACCTAGAATATCTGCATTTAAAAAAAGTAACATGGCACTTTAAAAAATGCATTTTTTAAACATCCACATGGTTGCCATCAACTTGAATGATAATAGCATTTCCTAAATGCCCATTTCGCATTTTGGAAATGTTCTGTACATGTGCTTAGGGCAGTGGTTCCCAACCTGTGGTCCGGGGACCCCTGGTCGTCCGCGAAGCCTTCTCCGGGGGTCCGCGAGAGCCTAGAAAATTAAAAAATATTAACAAATATTTACACATTAGGTCCCCAGCTTCCTGTAATGACTCAGGCGGGGGTCCCCGGATTCCAATGATGATTCAGTGGGGGTCCCTAGGTTCCATTAATGTTAAAGTGGGGGTCCACAGAAATCAAAAGGTTGGGAACCACTGGCTTAGGGAATTGCAAATAGGAAATCCCTATTTGCAATTTCCTGTTTGGGAATCACAAAATGCGATTTCTACCCAGTAGAAATGGCATTTTGCAAATCCCTATTAACATTCAATCCATTAAGAAATGCTAAATCCTTTCGTACATCTAGTCCAAAGTAACACAAATGATTCTCAAGACAAGACTATAGAGATAGAGAATCAAAAATGTTCTATCACTCGTGTTAAGAATTTTTCAATTCTATTAAGGACACGGAGGCGAGGATTATGCTTCTCTTTCCATGCTTTATTTTTTACAGCAGCCAATGAAAATCATGGAAAAACAAAAACTACATATCCCAACATTAGATATGTCACGTGATGATCATAGAGGAGGAAGCCTATAAACTGTTGCTTCACACCCAGCCACTCCTCTTTCTTTGTCCAAAATTTTCAGCAGATAAAGTCAAAGTCTTAACATGAAACTTGTAGATGCAATCCTGAAAAAGGAAGAACTGGAAACCAACTTGACTGGAAACTTGAACGGTGCCAGAACGGACCGAAATTTACTTCTCGTCATTTCCTAGGAAAAAAGAAATTCAGACCATAAAAACTGAACATCATAAAATGATACTTATATCTACTACTAAATAGGGTGGGATAGCACTGAAATACAGTAAACTTGTACATGAACTTCATAGCAATATTATGTACCATAACACAACATATACAACAGTGCGGCGGAATAATCCTCGCCTCCGTGTCCTTAATAGAATTGAAAAATTCTTAACGCAAATGCTAGAATTGTTTTTATTCTATGTCAGGACCAGAGGCTCAGATTATGCTTCTTCAAAGCTGATTCACAACCACGGATGCAATATCCACAATAGGTTTACAATAGAAAGTTTTAAAAGTCGAAGGAGAAGACCAGTCTGCTGTCCTTAGAATGTCCTCTAAAAGAGAACCCAAAGCAAAAGACTTTGAAGCCATAGCACCTCTGGAAGAGTGTGCACCAAATCTCGAAACATCAATGCCTGCTTCATTCAGTAACAATCACATCCATCTAGCAATGGAGGCCAATGAAACATGATGATAAGGCTTAACGAACGAAATGAGCAATTGACCCCCCATATCAGAACGAAACTCTTCTGTACTCACCTCGTAAGCTCTAAGACACTGCACAACACATAGCTTGGGGTTGTCCACAAAACAGGGATAAGAAACGGACTTCAGATTGCATTTAGTTCTACGTCAAATAGAAAAAGTAACCCCATCGGGGGAAAAAACTCTCCTCGCCAAATCCAGAGCTCTAACATCTGAAACCCTCTTACATGAAATTAAACATAACAACATTGTGAGTTTAGCTGAAAGTTGTTTCCTAGACAAAAATCTATTGGAAGGGCATGATTCCAAAAAACGAAGAACAATGTTCACATCCCAAAGGGAAGAATAACGCAGACGAGGAAGGTTAGCCAATCTGATCCCTCTCATCAATTTACAAACAATGGGAACCTCCCCAATGGGTTTGCCCTCCTCTGGTAAATGTCCTGCAACAATCTGCTGAAGAAGGATTTGCACCCCTAGCACTACACCAAGAAGACCATTGCTTCCAAGCCGAAGCGTATCTCTTGTGAGTACTGGAGGACCAGGAACCCGCAATGAACTCAGAAGACTCTTGCGAAAGTCCTGGGATGCTCCATCTTTCCCTGAAAGACGCCAAGCCACCAGGGATAGTTGACCCGACAGATTCAACGGATGCAAAAGACCCAGCGGGTCCTGAAGAAGATTCTCCCGGAAGGGAAGTAGGATTGGATGATCGCAACTCAACTCCATTGCCAACGGAAACCATGCCTGAGATCTCCAAAGAGGTGTCACCAGAACCAACTCCGCTTGCTGACGTCTGATCTGAGCCAATACCCTGGGCATCATTAAGAAGGGGGGAAAGGCGTAACCCTATTCTTGGGACCAGTCCTGGAGAAAAGCATCCGTCTTCGATGCTTCTGGATCTGGCCTCCAACTGAAAAATCATTTGACCTGTCGATTGAGGCGAGACGCAAACAGGTCTACTGAAAAGGGACCCCACCGAGCAGCAAGCGCCCGGAAAACTCTGGGGTGTAACCTCCAATCGCTGTAGTCCCTCAGGTGATGCGAGTTCCAGTCCGCCACTAAGTTGCTGGCTCCTGGAAGGCACTCCGCGACGACTGAAATCCTGTGCTGAAGGCAAAAATGCCAAAACTCCTTGGCTATCTCCGCCAAGATGCGGGAGCGAGTTCCCCCCAACTTGTTGACATATCTCACCACCGAGATATTGTCCATGCGAAGAAGAACACAACAGTTCGCCCTGAGAGGAGAGAGACTCTTGATCGCAAATGAGCCGCTAGGAGTTCCAAACAATTGATGAGGAGATTCAACTCCGTTTTGGAACATCTGCCTCCCGTGGACACTGATCCGCAACGGGCTCCCCATCCCCAACGACTGGCGTCGGACTCTATCACTACATCCGGATAAGAACTGAAAATAGCTCTGCCATTCCAGGCTTCCATATGTTCCAACCACCAATTCATCTCTGCCCGAGATTCCTCTGATAGGAGAACCTGATCCGCATAGCTGAGACCTCTCTACTGATTCAGAGGTAGCGAGGTCTGCCAATTTGGGGTCTAACTTCATCAATACTGATCTGCGACATTCAGAAGATATCGCACAATTGGCATTGCCCAGGAAGCAAAGTGCTCTCTGAGCCCATCCCACTAGAATGTCAGGGTTGATAGGCTCCCCTGACTCTTTGGCCTGAAAAGCTAACACTAAAATCTTTGTTAATGGACCGGAGACGTCCAACAGCTTATCCTGACATCCACACCAGGCACGATCTATACCCTTTTTAGGGTCCTTAGCGGACTTCTTGAGAAAAGTGACAAGAGTAGGGTCTAATTCGGGAGTTTCAGTCACCTTAGAGGTGAAATCTGGTCTGGGACATTCAGACCTCAGCCTAGAACGGACCTCCTTATCGTGCCTAATGTGGGATTCCACATAATCTGCCACCTCAGGGGGTGGTAACCAAAGAGAAGACCTGGGGTGCACAATGTCTTCGGGCTCGAATGTCAGAACCTTAGGGGTAGGTGCTTCCTGATGATGAACCTTCATCGTCTGCTTGCGAGGGGGATCATCTCCCTGCTCGGAGGATTGCTGAGAAGAAGAAACTGGGTCACTTACAGCTTTCTTTTGTGATCCTGAATTATAATCATGTTCCCTTGCCATATTCCTGATAAGGGATTCAAAGTCCGCAGAATGCGGATTAGTACTCTGATAGAAGCTTGAGTGTTCGCCGAAAGGGGGAGTTCCCCAATGGGTTGGGTGCCCGACGGAGCTATCCAGCCTTGTTGCTCCACAAAACCCAAGAGATGGTGTTTAATGGGCTGAATGGCTTGAGCTAAAGCTTGATTAACAGTATGACGCACTCCTGCGTCAAGCGCATATACCAAGTCTTGATCAAAGGAACCAGCCAGTTCATCCAGATAATATAAGTCTTCGGCTTGGTCTTCATAGCCAGCCATACTGTAAAACAGTAGATGAGCTCCAAAGGAGCAGTAACAAAAGTGTAATAAATCAGGGCAGAAAAAACTAAAATTAGGACGTGGAGGGAGCAGCCCTGAGATGAGAACAAACACACCCTTAGAGCAGGCCCAGCCTGGATAATAATTTGTTGCAACCCCAGTGTACAGACACTGGGGTGTAGGTGGGGAGCTGAGCCGGTGAGGTTTTATTGCTGAAAATAACCACGCTCCAGTCCTGAGCGTGTAAAGAAGGAAATCCTTTCAGTTCAATGAAAGAACGCTCCAACGAGCGTGAAAAGCAATAAAATGCTTAGGCCCGTATTTATACTCCGTTTGCGCCGAATTAGCGTCGTTTTTTTCGACGCAAATTCGGCGCAAAACTAACGCCATATTTATACTTTGGCGTTAGACGCGTCTAGCGCCAAAGTATGGGCAAATAGCGTCATTTTTTTGCGTAAACGCCTTCCTTGCGTTAATGAGATGCAAGGAAGGCGTTCCCGTCTAAAAAAATGACAGCGACGCAAATGCGTCGTATTTATACTCCCGGGCAAAAATCACGCCCGGGAGGTGGCGGGTCAAAAAACCCCGCATTTGCGCCACTATTTAACGTCTGGGTCAGGGTAGGCGTTAAGGGGCCTGTGGGCTCAAAATGAGCCCACAGGTGCCCTCCCCTGCCCCCAGGGACCCCCCCTGTCACCCCTGCCCACCCCAGGAGGACACCCAAGGATGGAGGGACACACCCCAGGGACATTCAGGTAAGTTCAGGTAAGTATTATTTTTTATATTTTTTAATTTTTTTTGGGTGGCATAGGGGGGCCTTATTTGTGCCCCCCTACATGCCACTATGCCCAATGACCATGCCCAGAGGACAGAAGTCCCCTGGGCATGGCCATTGGGCAAGGGGGCATGACTCCTGTCTTTACTAAGACAGGAGTCATTTAAATGGCGTCTGGGCGTCGAAAAAAATGGCGCAAATCGGGTTGAGGCGATTTTTTTGCCTCAACCTGACTTGCCCCATTTTAAGACGCCCTAACGCCATTTTCCCCCTACGCCGGCGCTGCCTGGTCTACGTGGTTTTTTTCCACGCACACCAGGCAGCGCCGGTCTGCTAGCGCCGGCTAACGCCATTCCATAAATACGGCGCCCGCATGGCGCTTCAGAATGGCGTTAGACAGCGCTAAATTTTTTGACGCTAAACTGCGTTAGCGCAGTTTAGCGTCAAAAAGTATAAATATGGGCCTTAGTATTGCCACCTTTGAAGTCGCTCCAGCACGAGCGCTTGTAAAGAGGGCCCCCTGGGGCAAAGTAAACATCCAACTCGGCCCGGCTCACCAAGCGCTCGGGACGCGAGTAAACTATCTGGCCCCCTGGGGCAGAGTAAACACTCTCGTGGCTCAGGAGAGTCGGAGAAAAACGATCGGTGCACACCACTCCAGCAAGAGACGCGCACAAAAGGAGACGCGTTCACGTAGAGAGTATGTAGAATATATATAATAAATTAATTAGAAATACCGGCAATAAAGAGAGGACTGCGCAGGAATGCTCGAGTCCTCGCTCCCCTGCTCCTAACTCCACAAATATAAAAGCGATCCAAATGGACGCTTTAAGGGAGGGAAATACCGCTCCCAGATACAAATCAGTTAACATACACATGAGAGAAAATAGTAAAAACACTTAACTGGCTGCGAAGCAGCAAAGAAAGAGGAGTGGCTGGGTGTGAAGCAACACTTTATAGGCTTCCTCCTCTATGATCATCAAGTGACATATCTAATGTTGGGATATGTAGTTTTTGTTTTTCCATGATTTTCATTGGCTGCAGTAAAAAATAAAGCATGGAAAGAGAAGCATAATCTGAGCCTTCGGTCCTGACATAGAATCATGATAGGCTGTCCAAACCTTCTAATGAAGTTCAAACAAATTAACATCAAAAAGACTAAGGCCCTCATTACGACTTTGGCTGTCCATGGACCACCACGCTCGACGTGGAGTTTGCACCGCCGCAGGCCCGGCGGAGAAGACTGCCATATTATGGCCATGGCGGTGTTCCCAATAGGACACAGTCAATACACCGCCAGAACCGCCAGTGCGAATGGACCGCTGTGGCCAGCGGCAGCCACCTCCAGTCTGGCGCGGTCCATGTTACCGCCAAGCATATTACGTGGTTACACACCGCCAGGATTTCCGGTGCTGTCGGACTGCTACCAAAGCCCTGGCGAAAACAAAGCATATAAAAGGGAACCTTCACCGTCAGGAACACAGACACATTTGGAGCCGCCATGGAACCAGAACTTGAAGTCTTCCCACTGCTCCTGACCGCCTAGCTTCTTCAGAACCAGCAACGGTGACGACAAAGAAGACAACAACTCGAAGTACATATACCTAGCACACGCTGGAGGGAAAGGGATTAATACACACGCACACACGGTACGGCCAGTGACAACACACACACACACGTGCACCCACACACCCACTCCAACAAACACACACCAATACATGCACACCTCACACAAGGACACGTACCATACAGACACCATGCACAACACACGTGTATCTGAAACACGCCACCATGCACACACACAACCCTGCCACAGGACAACACAAATATATACAACACCACAGTGTCACATACCATCACAATTGCAACTGTACAAACATATTGCCAACCCATGACACAGCACACCTACACATGACAACACAAACACACAACAACACATAAAGATATTCCAGAACCACACAACACCAGCACACACCCACACAATGCCCCAAATTACACACAATGCCCACACTACGCAGAAAACACCACACACACGGACAGACACACAACAAGCACACAGTGACACACAACACCACCACACCACACCACGGATAATCCACAACACAGGCACATGCCTAGAATCACACAGTCATCACACACACACACAAAACACATTGGTTGCACCTGGGCCAATGTCTGACCCCCCCACACACATGCATGCCAGCCACCACAGCTCGCACAACCAACACACCCAACACACACAAACCAATTTGACAAACACCATACAGGAGTATATCACCATCGGCTCCAACAGAACGTTAGGCAAGATATAATTAAATTCTGCCAGCAAAATGTAAGATATACAAACAATAAGGCCAGTTCATGATTGTCTGTGCACAATGCACTTATGGCACACATTATTGCCCCAACTTGATTCCTGACTGCAAGATATACCTCCACATGGCAGGGGCAACAATGGGGCAGGCAGGCACCTCAGGGGTGAGGGGGTGGCACTGGGGAGGGTCAGTTGGGCTTGGGAGGTGGGTCCTTG
This sequence comes from Pleurodeles waltl, assembly GCF_031143425.1. Taxonomy (NCBI): domain Eukaryota; kingdom Metazoa; phylum Chordata; class Amphibia; order Caudata; family Salamandridae; genus Pleurodeles; species Pleurodeles waltl. Next base: position 655,493,171 of record NC_090440.1, on the reverse strand, counting down.
GATTTAGGTTTGGCTTTGGGGGGGCTTGGGTTTGGGGGACTTTAGACTTGCACTTGGGAGGGCGTAGTTTGGGTTCGGGTGGTTGACTTCTTTGCAAGGGGAGGAGCATGTGAAACACCGGGGGGGGCAGGAGTGGAGACGGAGGTTTAAGGGCTGGACTTGGGCAGCGACCCAGGGCGCTTTGGGGAGTCATGACATGGGAGAGGGGTAGGGGTCTGGGTTAAATAAAAAAGAAATGTTTTTTAGGTACACAAGGGTGGTCATGGGAAAAACGTTTGGGAGTGGATGTCAGATGTGTGATTGGGTGTGGTTTGGGTGCAGGTGCATGCATGGAGTGTGTGCTGGGTGTATGTTGGGAGGGTGAGTGCGGGCATTTAGGTGTCTTAGGAGGAAGGAGGGAGGAGGTGCTACGAATGGCCATGCTGGATAAGTGACTGTGTGTTGGGGTGGCAGCTGCAGGGATGGTGAATGTGCTCCATGTGGGGTGTCAGTGGTTGGGGTGAGTGTGGATATGGTGACTGGGGTGGATATCTGCAGGTCAGCTACTGTGGTGTCTGTTGGTAAGATGGGAGTAGTGGCTGGATCAGGGAGTGTTGATGTCCTGCCAGCAGTTGTGAGTGGTGTAGTGGCTGTGCTAGATGGGGTAGTGGGGGAGTCCGAGTTGGGAGTGGGTGTTGCCATGTATGCAGATGTGTGGTGTCTGGGGGCATGCCGGTGGTGGGTCTTGTGGTACTTGTGTTTGTCACGTGCAACTGTGTCTGTTGGAGTGGATGCCTGCATGTGAGAAGCTCTGCTCTGGATGGGTGTGGGAAGAGGGGTTTGGGATTGGGATGAGTTAGGTGGAGGGGCAACGGTATACATAGGGACACTGGCTGCCGTCAGGGAGGAGGCCAGAAAGGATCTCTGCAGGCCAGCCAGAGCACTGTGAATGCTTTCCAGGAATGCATTGCTCTGTTGCACCTTTGCTGCCAGTCCCTGTCTGGCATTCACAATGTTGATCTGACACACAGAGATGAACCTCAGGAGGTCAATAGCCTCCTCACTGAGGGCAGCAGGGCTGACTGGGTCACGGGCATAGGTGCTTGTAGCGAAGGAGATGCCCATACTCTTGGGTCAATGAGCACAGGCAACTGGGTGGGGAGCTACTGAGAGGGCAGTTGTAGTAAGGGAGGTGGCGGACACAGATGGTGCAAGGGTGGTCTGCCACTGCCAGGAAGTGTTCACTGGAGGTAGAATCTGATGATGATGTTGAAGAACCGGTCTCCCCCATGGCATTCCCCTTGCCCTCCATCCCACTGGGTCCCTCGGTCTCACTGGATCCAGCCTCCTGGGTCCCGTAGGCTGCCGCATCCCAACTCACCTGTGCCCCTTTTCCTTCGCCAGATGATGCTGATGCACACAAAGGGAGAGAAAGAGAAGGGTGGGGGAGGGAAAAAGAGAGGTAGTGAAAGGGTCAAAACCTAACTCTCATTGACATATATGAACATGTACATATCACACTTTACATTTCATGTCAGGGAATGCCATTGCCAATGCACTCCAAGTCTGCCAATACCTATTGCACATGCAAAGCTATAAATCTTAGTTTACGTCATATGTGCACACAGCTAGTAATATGGACATGTGGAGGCTGTGACTTTGCCGTACTACAAGGATATTCCTAGAACATATGACAATTCACATGGGAGTCCTTAAGTTGTCACATCAGTTAGGTCCTTGAGCCATCATCTTAACTAGTAGCACTCCAAGGCCTAGTCTACACACTGACGTCTAAATGAGCTGCACTTGCTGTACCATCAGCCCTCATCTTAGAGCCATTAGCAGTATTCCATTGTTGTGTCACAAGACATCCATGAACTCTGACGGTGAGGCATAATTGCATAGTCATCTATCAAGCCAATACTTCAGTCCCATTGAGGCCCTTGTTATGGAGGACATGTTAACCCAGACACATATACAGTCAATGGCAGCTACTGTTCCATGCCAATGCAAACGCCGTTGCAGTAGGGAACTTACATAGATGGAATCGCATTGACAGCTCTGATACAATAATGGAATTGTTTGGAGCTGGTCAGACTGAATGAATAGGTTTTCAATACAGGCCCACCCTGGTCAAGTTTGAAAGTGCACTTCACTAGCACCATTGCCTTGTCACACTTACTCCATGGTTACCTTGGCAAGATCACTGATACACATTGTGGTTCTGCACATTCAAGTGTACACATTCACAGTATGCCAGTATGCCAGTATGCAGCCACTCAATCCCATTCAAGGCCTGTCAGGCGCCAGTTTACAGTCAGTACTTATCCCCTTGTGGACGCTGTGCTACCCTCAAGCTCTCCTCCACCTCAGGTTATCCCACCATCAAAATGTGGGCCATTAGGGGGGTCAGGGTCTGACGGGCATCCCCCCTCATTGGGAGGACATCCCTAGCTGGGCCTCCACGATATTCTGGGCTCAGAGTTTTTACGCCCTCCCATCGCTTTCTGCAATGGGTGCTCCACCAGCTATGGATCCCCAGGGCTGCACCTGCTTGGCATGGTCCTCCAAAGCCCCTTCTTCTGATGGGCACTGACCTGGATGGGTGACACAGACAGGAGGAGAATGTGATTAGGAGTGGCAGTACATTGACAGCGGTGGCCTACATACACCACACACACACATACCATCCACATCTATTCAAACGGATCACACTCTAAATATGCATGTCCCCAGCATGCATGCACACTGTGGCCGGTATGGCACCTCCACTCACAGTAACACACCCCTATCACACACGCCAATGGCATGGGGCTCACCTGTTCCTCTGGTGCCCCATACAGCTGTCCAGACAGGGGTAGAACCCCTTTCATCAGTTTCTCCAGTTCTTCCTGGATAAAGGCCAGGGCCTGTCCCCTGCAGGACGTGGCATTATGGCTCCCTGAGACAGTACAAAGCAGATAACATAGTGGAGGCCTTGCTTGCAGGAGTGTCAGGAGTCAAGTGAGATAGTTGGGAGAAAATGCTAATCACGGCCGTTATCGCATAAAGGTCTATCACCGTCGGTGGTGATCATCATTGGCCCTAGTCCCCATACGCAGCAAAGTCAATCAATGAGAAATTACACAGCGGTTACTTCCGGCTACTGCCATGATGGCATAGGCCGGCGTAATTGCATCACTTCCAACTGTCCTGTGTTGCAGGACAGGTGGCTGCCACTTTATGTACAGTTAATGGGATTATCTGAGAAATGTAAGTGCATCATGACACTGAAATGTCTAGATTAGTGCACAGGCCCATGTATGTACATCATACATGGCCACATACATGTGGAATACAACACATATGTAACATGAAGTGAATATGCCCCTACATTCTGGCCCGTTGGCTGTTTTGCTACTTATATTACTGTCATATGTACATGCATTTCCCGTGGTTGACACATATGTGCACATGACCCGCACCATTATAGATTAATTGGTTGACACATACCATGTACAGGAGCAGATATTTCCAGCACGCAAGCCATTGATGACACTCCTATATACCCTATGTAATAACTGTCAGCAGTTCAGTCACGTCTGCATTGTTTAGTTTGTTTCACGATATATTGGACTGATAACATGCTTGACCAACACATCACATCAAGCAATATTTCCCTCTCCTAAATACCATGTAATGAGTAGAGGAGGAATGAACCGGTGTACCGTCCGGAACTTGGAGGAAAGACACATCATGCAGACCTACAGATTGAATCGTGTCACCATTATGGAACTCTGTACTCAGTTGGAGGCTGATCTACTGCTTGCCATCTGCAATCCCAATGCCATCCCTCCCATGGTCAAGTGTTGTCGAACTGCACTTCCTTCCCACAGGGTTCTTCCAGTTTACAGTGAGCTTGGCTGCAGGGATGTCACAGCCCATGTCCAGCATTGTGTTGTGGGATGTACTGTCAGCTTTCCAGAAGCACCTGGACAGTTACATCCGGTTTCCCCAACCTGCGGATTTGGCCACAGTGTATGCTGACTTCTATGTGCTGGGACACATCCCCCACGCAAAGGGGCTATTGATAGCACCCATATTGCTTTGGTTCCACCAAGTGTCAACGAACAGGTCTATCGGAACCAGAAAAACTTCCACTCTATAAACATGCAGGTCGTGTGCTTGGCGGACCAGTATATCTCCCAGGTGACTGCCATGTTTCTGGTATCTATCCATGACACCTACATATTGAGGAACAGCAATATCCCAAACATGATGACACATCTACCACTAGAGAGGGCTTGGCTAATTGGTAGGTATCTGTGTGGATGTGTGTGACCTGTCAACACTATGGGGGTGATTCTCACCCTGGCGGGCGGCGGAGGCCGCCCGCCAGAGTTCCCCCCTCCAAAATACCGCTCCGCGGTCGAAAGACCGCTGAGGGTATTTTGGGTTTTGCACTGGGCTGGCGGGCGACCGCCAAAAAGGTCGCCCGCCAGCCCAGTGCAAAACGGCCTTCCCACGAGGACGCCGGCTCAGAATTGAGCCTGCGGAGTGGGAAGGTGCGACGGGTGCAGTGGCACCCGTAGCGTATTTCAGTGTCTGCAAAGCAGACACTGAAATTCAAAGTGGGGCCCTCTTACGGGGGCCCCTGCAGTGCCCATGCCATTGGCATGGGCACTGCAGGGGCCCCCAGGGGCCCCACGACACCCCATACCGCCATCCTGTTCCTGGCGGCAGAGGATGGCGGTATGGGGTGTCAGAATCCCAATGGCGGCGCAGCGAGCTGCGCCGCCATGGAGGATTCTACAGGGCAGCGGAAAACCGGCGGGAGACCGCCGGTTTTCCCTTTCTGGCCGCGGCTGAACCGCCGCGGTCAGAATACCCTGTGGAGCACCGCCAGCCTGTTGGCGGTGCTCCCTCCAACCCTGGCCCGGCGGGTCAGAATGACCCCCTATCGTCCATATGTCTGTATCTGGTTTCTAACAGGTCCTGCCTATATACACACAGGAGACTCTGGCTCTCCTACCTTCCCTGGCTGTTGATACCAGTGAGGTACCCTGCCACCGATGCAGAGACACATTACAACGAGGCTCACAGTAGGACGAGGCGTGTGATTGAAAGGATCTTTGGCAAGATTTAGATGTCTCCACGTCTCAGGAGGTGCCATCCTCTACAGTCCCTAAAAGGTGTGTAGGATACTTGTTGCCTGCTGCATGCTCCACAATCTGGCCCTCAAACATCACATCACATTACTGGCAGATGAAGAGGTGGCTGCTGGACCTATGGGTGGTGATGGACACATGGAGAGTGATGAGGAGGTAAATGAGGATTGTGCACCTGAATCCAGGCCGGAGTTGATCAATCAGTACTTCCAATGACCTACAGGTATGTTGCCTGTGTGATTATGCAAATTACATCTTAGCACTTGAATACAATTAAATGTCCATTCTGGCCAAGTTTATCCTTCACATTTGTGGCTGATGAAGGATGACTGATTGTATGTCTGGAGCAGTGTAAGTGGTCAACACTCTGTCACTTCAACCATCTATAGGTTGGCAGGTTTCTATCTACATAGAACAATCCTGTTATGTGCAATGTGTCATGCCATAGACTGTCCAGAAGTGAGGCAGGCTATGGACTGTAAGAAGAGTTTCATTACATATCCTACCTGCTGGTTGAGACGTTGATAGCAAGTTGTGTCTGCATACAGTTGGAGGTGTTGTTTACAGCCCATTCCTGATGTCAGCTTCATGTTTTTGGTTATGAAAGTATTGTGTTTTTTCATGTAGAGGTGCAATGTAATGTGCCCTCTTTCCTAGGCATATGACAATGGCCATCATGGGAATTTCTTGCATATGTACATTGGGTGGCACCTTGACTGACATCCTGATTTGTGTCCCTTTGTTGTCTTTTTTACAGCTTGGACTACTGGGTCTACTTTGGTGTGTGGCTGGGCTACTGACTCTCCCTTGATACCACTAATAAACCATCTGTGGTATCCTAAGACCCTGCAGAGGATGCATATCTCTACTGTGATTCGTACTGTATGTGGGTTGATGGGTGGTACAAGACATGTCATTTAAGTTTGTTAACATTTACACATCATACAATGAAGACACATGCATTTTCTGTGCTCTACAGTGTTTGTTGTGCATATTGGGTTCAACAGTTGATGAGTGGGGTCATGATGGATGACATCCTTATAGTAAATGGCCTAGCTGTAGGTAGTACAGGTCCAGTGTCCAAGGGCCATAGGAAAAAGTGAGTTATGGCATTGAACAGTCAACAGGGTGTGTCAGTGGCACACAGGGGAGAATGTTCAGGGAAGGTTCACTTCCTGGCGGTGGTTTTGGTCTTGGCATCTGCTCCAGCAGAATGTCTGGATGGATGGCCACATTTTTGGGGGGGTCTCTCAGCTACAGAGGGAGAGGTGTCAGTGGCCTGAGGGTACCCTGGCGGGGCCTCCAGTCCACTGGCTTCTGCAGCAGTAGTTGGCTCAGATGCTGGGTTGTTAATGGAAGGGGCTTGCTGGTGGGTGGACGTGGGATGCAGAATGTTGGGTAGGTCCCTGAGTACCTCTGCAATGGTGGCCATGGAGGCATTGAGAGTCTGCCACTGCTGCATTGCCTCCTGGTGGTATTCACTCTGCAGATTTTGGTTTTCCCCAAGATGGCGATTATTTGGCCCATTATGTCCTGGGATTGCCAATATGCACCCAGGACTTGTGAAATTGACTCCTGGTCAGTTTGCTCCCTTGGCTGCTCCGACCTCTGGCCCACAGGTGCCCTCTCACGCCCCCTGCCCCCTTGTGCCTGTGCCACAGCACGCTGTGCCCACTCTCAATGTCACCCTGACCTTCATTGTGGGTTTGACTCTGGTCCCTCTACTGCAGGGCACACAATTGATTGACCTGTCCTTGTGACACAGGTCTGGCGATGAGGGGATGACTGTGATGTTGTTGCCACTAGGTGGGGGAGTTGGTTGTGGGTAGGGTGAGGCTGGGATTGGAGGACTGACCAGATGTCCCGGATGGGCCAGGTCAGTTATCACGGTCCATGCATCCTGATTCATAGTCGTCACTGGAGCCTTCATCCTGGGAGGGCTGGCTGTCTCTGGCATTGTCTCCAAGGTGCTAGCAACTGTGGTACCTGTGAAAGGAGTGGAAGAGTGTTACCTGGTCTGATGCACACAGTGGCTTTACTTGATTCCCACTTATGGCAATGACAGATGCAGCACTGCAAGCATTGTTCATGGATTGTGAGGGGGATGAGACGTTACATTGTGAGATGGGGCATGGGGACTGCATATCTGTCATTGCCATGGGTTTTTCTCATTCTATGCATCCAGTTGGTGTGGGTGGTACAAGGGTTGTACATGCAGGTGTACTATTGTGCAATCAGGTTAAAAGATATTGCAGTGGATGTACAGGTGCATTGTGGGAATCATGGTGATTGTTATTGGCATTGCCCTCTGTGCACTTGGGTGGGACTGTGTGGGCATTATGGCTGGGTTGTTTTGTTGCATGCAGGGGAGGGGTATTAGGTAATTGGGTGTGTGGTGGAGTGGTTGATAGGGTGATTTGTGGAGTGATAGGGTGGTGAGGAAGCATGCTGGACAGGAGTAGTTGGTGCCAGGGGAGTGTTAGTCACTTCTCACACTCCAGTCCTCCGGGTATTCCAGTCAGGGCCTAGGATGCAGTATTGCCAAGACCTTCTCCTCCCACGATGCAGACTCTGGGGGAGGAGGTGGGCGTCCACCCCCAGTTTTGTGAACGGTGATCTGGTGTCGTGATGCCATGGAACGCACCTTCCCCCGTAGGTCATTCCACCTCTTCCGGATGTCCTCTCTTGTGCGTGGATGATTGCCCTCTGAGTTTACCCTGGCAACAATTCGCTGCCATAACTCAATTTTCCGGGCAATAAACATTTGCTGTACCTGTGCTCTGAACAGTGTAGCTCTACCCTGACGATTTAATCAACCATGACCCTCAGCTCATCGTCTGTGAAGTGTGGGTGCTTTTGACGTGACATGGTGGTTGTGGGAGGTGGTGTGTGTTGTGTGCAAGGGTGCAGTGTGTGGTGGTTGATGGGGTGGGGGTGTTTAGTTATGTGCGCTGTTGTTATATGGTGTTTTTGTGCAGTGGCAATGTGTGTATTGTGTAGCTAGTGCAGTGGTGTGGACTGTGATGCATGTGTAGTGTGATGGTGACTATGGTCTTGAAGTGCTGTGTCTCCTGTGTGTGTACTCCTCTCAGTCAGTGTGTGTTTATCTGGTTGCAAAGTATTGTGGGTGTGTTATATGGTGCAGTGAGCAGGTGAGCAGGTGTGTGTATGTGTCTCAGGTGTGGGGTATTCGTACTGTCCAATGTGGTGTCGTGTTCTGGCTGGGGTGAGTTTTTGACTGCAGTGGTTTGGACCGCCAATGGTTTACCGATGTCTAAATACTGCTGTGCCGATTTGTGGGTCGTAATATGCAGGGCGGGATGTGGTCAAGGTAGTTTTGCTGGTGGTGGACCGCCTCTTCCCACCCTCATTTGTCCTGGCGGTGTCGGATTTGTGGCTGTTTTTTGGTAGTCTTCATTTTGGAATCTTAATACAGCGGGAGGGATACCACCAACACTGGCGGTCTTTTGGCACCCGCAACCACGGCGGTCTTGCCAAAAGACCGCAAAACTTGTAATGAGGCCCTACACATTCAATTAACCCTACACACAAAAGCAATAAGAAAATCTGAAAATGAGGAAACAAACACTGGGTAATTCTGTTAATCATTTAACTGTTAAATTTTTTCAGTGTATTAACCAGAGCAATGGGTAACCCTACGAATTAGCAATTCTATATCAATGGTGTGCTGGGTCAAGCACAAGAGGACAAAAAGCACAAAAAGCACAAAAAATACAAAAATTATCTAGAAAAGGAAATCTGGGGAAACTGGTGACTAACAAAGGTTGACCAAAATAAGTAAAAAAAAGAACCTCGATCAAGAGTTTTCTTTTATTGGGTCAGGGAAAAAATCTTCAAGTCTCAGCAAAGTATTTCAGTGGGGCAAAGGGGAGAGAGGACTATACCTCTCGAAGTCCAAGGGGTTCAGCTCCTAAGGGGAAAGTGAGAAGAATGCTGGAAATCCAAGTGGAAAACTGTATATTAAAGTTCATAGGGCATGATGATCCGTCCGTCCATCACACCACACCACATGATGTAGAAGTCAAGATCATGCAATGGAAATCAGTCATCTGACACAGACTGCAACACATCTGAAAGTTCTCATCACCTACATGCAGATGACATTCCATCTTGGCTCATCCGTATGAACTGAAACAATTGTATTCATAGTTTATTCCACAGTTCCCGAATGTACTGTGCTCCAGGTTGCATTTCTAGGCTCACTATGTGTAAAACAATAACAAATCTATTACCAAGTTAACATTCTCATGAAAATGATGTCTAAGAGAAAGGTACACATTAGTAAGAATGAATATACATTTTCTGCACAGTCAGAAAAAAGGGCCTTGCAGTCCGCACTTAGGCTAAGCAAAATAAATTAAAATGGCACATTCAACTATACTAAATAAGGCACTTTTAACATTCAAAATTAAAAATTCCACATTAATAAGCTTTATCAGTGTTCATGTTACAACATATTTAAAATGACATAACTATTAACCCATTCTTGTAACTGTGGAGCATAACTACACGCTGTGACTTTTTCATATTACTTTTAAAAGACTTCTTTCATAAAAAAAATTATTGTTTTAGTGCAAACTATAACATGGGAACAAAATAATCTGCTAAACATAACATTTGAAAACTATACCATGTGCCTTTCGACTAATGACGTATTCTACAGTGAGTGTACGTAAATATGGCTTTCAGTGCACGACTTTAGAACTAAACTAATAATTCTTTGATTAACTATATGCATGGATTGTCACATGTAGATGATCACGTTAAGGACAGAACTAAAATTTCTGCTACATCAGACCCCCTCTGATGGCGAATTGAGCCATCGCATAAATTCAATCTCTCATTTTCAATGAGACAGCTCAAAATTTCAAAGGCCAATCCAGGAAAGATATTTTAGTCTCCTCTTACTGCTTGATGTCACTGTAATATAGGCACCATCTAGTCTCGATCTCAAACTCCCCTCTCCTATATCCTCTGCTTGCTCACATTTCTTTCTGCTTATTGATCAACTTATAAAGACCAACTGCAACAAACGCACACAAGGATATAAACAATATAGGTTTCAGGATGGTTCCAATAAGTCCTTTCCAAACCACTTTCCAACTGCTGAAAAAACATTACCTCTTGTTTTCCAGGCACCTGTCACTTCTAGCTCCTTCACATCCTTTTTAAAGTATGTCATATTCAAAATATACTTTTTCAGCTCCTTGCTATTATCAGAAATGTAAGTGCAGCACTGTTGAAATTGTACCATTTTGCAAACTTTGCCCTCTTTTGCAAGAAGGATGTCCAAAGCAAGGCGATTTGATAAAACCATGAATCTTATGGCAACCATTTCTGTGTCTACTAACAAGAAAGCACATGCTGTCTACTCCTTATCTTGTGATCATTCAGGCTCACACCCACTGATGGAATTATGGCACCAGAAATATCACCTACAATCTCTGAAGCACTGGCACCTTTTTAAATTCTGATGTTTAATTTCTCATCCCAAACACAGTAATTGAAATTTTCCACATGCTAAAGCTTTGGGAAGACTACTCCTAGATAGTGTGCACCATACCATCCTTTCAGCAGCTTGTAATAAACGTGTTCCCCACAAATTAAATAAACACCTGGCATGGCGGGGTCTTTTCCAGCTAACATAAAGTTCCATAGAGTTTCAAAAAGAAACATGTATACATTCACTAGTCCCTACTAAAATGTTGTCAGTTTTCAATTCGGGTCTATATAAACACAACTTCCCTACGTGTTGCAAATCTAAGGCAAGAGATCCTTGACTCCTTTTCTAATTAATAAGTTTCTTATCTTTCCCAACCCGGAAACACTATTTCCTTTACTATTTTAGCTTTCATTGCCCTTCTCCTGTCTTCAACTTGTCCAGTAAATTATTTTTCTGCTGAGATAAGAATACAGGTTAGATTATTTTTATGGGCAAAAATGTTCCAAAAGTCAGTGTCAGTTCAAAGAAACCTCCAAATGTTTTTCACTTTAGCAACATTTCTCAAATGTTTCATTATTGAGACAATCCAAAAATCATGGTCATAATTGGAGTACAATATAAAAAATATTCCTGCTGATACAAAAGTGTTTTTCCATGATTTTCATTGGCTGCAGTAAAAAATAAAGCATGGAAAGAGAAGCATAATCTGAGCCTCCGGTCCTGACATAGAATCATGATAGGGTGTCCAAACCTTCTAATGAAGTTCAAACAAATTAACATCAAAAAGACTAAGGCCCTCATTATGAGTTTGGCTGTCAATGGACCACCACGCTCGAGTTTGCACCGCCGCAGGCCCGGCGGAGAAGACTGCCATATTATGGCCATGGCGGTGTTCCCAATAGGACACAGTCAATACACCGCCAGAACCGCCAGTGCGGATGGACCGCTGTGGCCAGCGGCAGCCACGACCAGTCTGGCGCGGTCCATGTTACCGCCAAACATATTACGTGGTTGCACACCGCCAGGATTTCCGGTGCTGTCAGACTGCTACCAAAGCCCTGGCGGAAACAAAGCATATAAAAGGGAACCTTCACCGTCAGGAACACAGACACATTTGGATCCGCCATGGAACCAGAACTTGAAGTCTTCCCACTGCTCCTGACCGCCTAGCTTCTTCGGAACCAGCAACGGTGACGACAAAGAAGACAACAACTCGAAGTACATATACCTAGCACACGCTGGAGGGAAAGGGATTAATAAACACGCACACACGGTACGGCCAGTGACAACACACACACACACGTGCACCCACACACCCACTCCAACAAACACACACCAATACATGCACACCTCACACAAGGACACGTACCATACAGACACCATGCACAACACACGTGTATCTGAAACACGCCACCATGCACACACACAACCCTGCCACAGGACAACACAAATATATACAACACCACAGTGTCACATACCATCACAATTGCAACTGTACAAACATATTGCCAACCCATGACACAGCACACCTACACATGACAACACAAACACACAACAACACATAAAGATATTCCAGAACCACACAACACCAGCACACACCCACACAATGCCCCAAATTACACACAATGCCCACACAACACACTACGCAGAAAACACCACACACACGGACAGACACACAACAAGCACACAGTGACACACAACACCACCACACCACACCACAGATAATCCACAACACAGGCACATGCCTAGAATCACACAATCATCACACACACACACAAAACACATCGGTTGCACCTGGGCCAATGTCTGACCCCCACACACACATGCATGCCAGCCACCACAGCTCACACAACCAACACACCCAACACACACAAACCAATTTGACAAACACCATACAGGAGTATATCACCATCGGCTCCAACAGAACGTTAGGCAAGATATAATTAAATTCTGCCAGCAAAATGTAAGATATGCAAACAATAAGGCCATTGGCCAGTTCATGATTGTCTGTGCACAATGCACTTATGGCACACATTATTGCCCCAACTTGACTCCTGACTGCAAGATATACCTCCACATGGCAGGGGCAACAATGGGGCAGGCAGGCACCTCAGGGGTGAGGGGGTGGCACTGGGGAGGGTCAGTTGGGCTTGGGAGGTGGGTCCTTGGATTTAGGTTTGGCTTTGGGGGGGCTTGGGGGACTTTAGACTTGCACTTGGGAGGGCGTAGTTTGGGTTCGGGGTGGTTGACTTCTTTGCAAGGGGAGGAGCATGTGAAACACCGGGGGGGGGGCAGGAGTGGAGACGGAGGTTTAAGGGCTGGACTTGGGCAGCGACCCAGGGCGCTTTGGGGAATCATGACATGGGAGAGGGGTAGGGGTCTGGGTTAAATAAATGAAATGTTTTTTAGGTACACAAGGGTGGTCATGGGAAAAATGTTTGGGAGTGGAGGGAGTGGGAGTGGGTGTCAGATGTGTGATTGGGTGTGGTTTGGGTGCAGGTGCGTGCATGGAGTGTGTGCTGGGTGTATGTTGGGAGGGTGAGTGCGGGCATTTAGGTGTATTAGGAGGAAGGAGGGAGGAGGTGCTAGGAATGGCCATGCTGGATAAGTGACTGTGTGTTGGGGTGGCAGCTGCAGGGATGGTGAATGTGCTCCATGTGGGGTGCCGGTGGTTGGGGTGAGTGTGGATATGGTGACTGAAGTGGATATCTGCAGGTCAGCTACTGTGGTGTCTGTTGGTAAGATGGGAGTAGTGGCTGGATCAGGGAGTGTTGATGTCCTGCCAGCAGTTGTGAGTGGTGAAGTGGCTGTGCTAGATGGGGTAGTGGGGGAGTCCGAGTTGGGAGTGGGTGTTGCCATGTATGCAGATGTGTGGTGTCTGGGGGCATGCCGGTGGTGGGTCTTGTGGTACTTGTGTTTGTCACGTGCAACTGTGTCTGTTGGAGTGGATGCCTGCATGTGAGAAGCTGTGCTCTGGATGGGTGTGGGAAGAGGGTTTTGGGATTGGGATGAGTTAGGTGGAGGGGGAACGGTATACATAGGGACACTGGCTGCCGTCAGGGAGGAGGCCAGAAAGGATCTCCGCAGGCCAGCCAGAGCACCGTGAATGCTTTCCAGGAATGCATTGCTCTGTTGCACCTTTGCTGCCAGTCCCTGTCTGGCATTCACGATGTTGATCTGACACACAGAGATGGACCTCAGGAGGTCAATAGCCTCCTCACTGAGGGCAGCAGGGCTGACTGGGTCACGGGCATAGGTGCCTGTAGCGAAGGAGACGCCCATACTCTTGGGTCAATGAGCACAGGCAACTGGGTGGGGAGCTACTGAGAGGGCAGTTGTAGTAAGGGAGGTGGCGGACACAGATGGTGCAAGGGTGGTCTGCCACTGCCAGGAAGTGTTCACTGGAGGTAGAATCTGATGATGATGTTGAAGAACCGGTCTCCCCCATGGCATTCCCCTTGCCCTCCATCCCACTGGGTCCCTCGGTCTCACTGGATCCAGCCTCCTGGGTCCCGTAGGCTGCCGCATCCCAACTCAACGTGTGCCCCTTTTCCTTCGCCAGATGATGCTGATGCACACAAAGGGAGAGAAAGAGAAGGGTGGGGGAGGGAAAAAGAGAGGTAGTGAAAAGGTCAAATCCTAACTCTCATTGACATATATGAACATGTACATATCACACTTTACATTTCATGTCAGGGAATGCCATTGCCAATGCACTCCAAGTCTGCCAATACCTATTGCACATGCAAAGCTAGAAATCTTAGTTTGCGTCATATGTGCACACAGCTAGTAATATGGACATGTGGAGGCTGTGACTTTGCTGTACTACCAGGATATTCCTAGAACATATGACAATTCACATGGGAGTCCTTAAGTTGTCACATCAGTTAGGTCCTTGAGCCATCATCTTAACTAGTAGCACTCCAAGGCCTAGTCTACACACTGACGTCTAAATGAGCTGCACTTGCTGTACCATCAGCCCTCATCTTAGAGCCATTAGCAGTATTCCATTGTTGTGTCACAAGACATCCATGAACTCTGACAGTGAGGCATAATTGCATAGTCACCTATCAGGCCAATACTTCAGTCCCATTGAGGCCCTTGTTATGGAGTACATGTTAACCCAGACACATATACAGTCAATGGCAGCTACTGTTCCATGCCAATGCAAACGCCGTTGCAGTAGGGAACTTACATAGATGGAATAGCATTGACAGCTCTGATACAATAATGGAATTGTTTGGAGCTGGTCAGACTGAATGAATAGGTTTTCAATACAGGCCCACCCTGGTCAAGTTTGAAAGTGCACTTCACTAACACCATTGCCTTGTCACACTTACTCCATGGTTACCTTGGCAAGGTCACTGATACACATTGTGGTTCTGCACCTTCAAGTGTACACATTCACAGTATGCCAGTATGCAGCCATTCAATCCCATTCAAGGCCTGTCAGGCGCCAGTTTACAGTCAGTACTTATCCCCTTGTGGACGCTGTGCTACCCTTAAGCTCTCCTCCACCTCAGGTTATCCCACCATCAAAATGTGGGCCATTAGGGGGGTCAGGGTCTGACGGGCATCCCCCCTCATTGGGAGGACATCCCTAGCTGGGCCTCCACGATATTCTGGGCCCAGAGGTTTTACGCCCTCCCATCGCTTTCTGCAATGGGTGCTCCACCAGCTATGGATCCCCAGGGCTGCACCTGCTTGGCATGGTCCTCCAAAGCCCCTTCTTCTGATGGGCACTGACCTGGATGGGTGACACAGACAGGAGGAGAATGTGATTAGGAGTGGCAGTACATTGACAGCGGCGGCCTACATACACCACACACACACATACCATCCACATCTATCCAAACGGATCACACTCTATATATGCATGTCCCCAGCATGCATGCACACTGTGGCCGGTATGGCACCTCCACTCACAGTAACACACCCCTATCACACACGCCAATGGCATGGGGCTCACCTGTTCCTCTGGTGCCCCATACAGCTGTCCAGACAGGGGTAGAACCCCTTCCATCAGTTTCTCCAGTTCTTCCTGGATAAAGGCCAGGGCCTGTCACCTGCAGGACGTGGCATTATGGCTCCCTGAGACAGTACAAAGCAGATAACATAGTGGAGGCCTTGCTTGCAGGAGTGTCAGGAGTCAAGTGAGATAGTTGGGAGAAAATGCTAATCACAGCCGTTATCGCATAAAGGTCTGTCACCGTCGGTGGTGATCATCATTGGCCCTAGTCCCCATAGGCAGCAATGTCAATCAATGAGAAATTACACAGCGGTTACTTCCGGCTACTGCCATGATGGCATACGCCGGCGTAATTGCATCACTTCCAACTGTCCTGTGTTGCAGGACAGGTGGCTGCCACTTTATGTACAGTTAATGGGATTATCTGAGAAATGTAAGTGCATCATGACACTGAAATGTCTAGATTAGTGTACAGGCCCATGTATATACATCATACATGGCCACATACATGTGGAATACAACACATATGTAACATGAAGTGAATATGCCCCTACATTCTGGCCCGTTGGCTGTTTTGCTACTTTTATTACTGTCATATGTATATGCATTTCCTGTGATTGACACATATGTGCACATGACCCGCACCATTATAGATTAATTGGTTGACACATACCATGTACAGGAGCAGATATTTCCAGCACGCAAGCCATTGATGACACTCCTATATACCCTGTGTAATAACTGTCAGCAGTTCAGTCACGTCTGCATTGTTTAGTTTGTTTCACGATATATTGGACTGAAAACATGCTTGACCGACACATCACATCAAGCAATATTTCCCTCTCCTAAATACCATGTAATGAGTAGAGGAGGAATGAACCGGTGTACCGTCCGGAACTTGGAGGAAAGACACATCATGCAGACCTACAGATTGAATCGTGTCACCATTATGGAACTCTGTACTCAGTTGGAGGCTGATCTACTGCTTGCCATCCGCAATCCCAATGCCATCCCTCCCATGGTCAAGTGTTGTCGAACTGCACTTCCTTCCCACAGGGTTCTTCCACTTTACAGTGAGCTTGGCTGCAGGGATATCACAGCCCATGTCCAGCATTGTGTTGTGGGATGTACTGTCATCTTTCCAGAAGCACCTGGACAGTTACATCCGGTTTCCCCAACCTGCGGATTTGGCCACAGTGTATACTGACTTCTATGAGCTGGGACACATCCCCCACGCAAAGGGGCTATTGATAGCACCCATATTGCTTTGGTTCCACCAAGTGTCAACGAACAGATCTATCGGAACCAGAAAAACTTCCACTCTATAAACATGCAGGTGGTGTGCTTGGCGGACCAGTATATCGCCCAGGTGACTGCCATGTTTCTGGTATCTATCCATGACACCTACATATTGAGGAACAGCAATATCCCAAACATGATGACAAATCTACAACTAGAGAGGGCTTGGCTAATTGGTAGGTATCTGTGTGGATGTGTGTGACCTGTCAACACTATCTTCCATATGTCTGTATCTGGTTTCGAACAGGTCCTGCCTATATACACACAGGAGACTCTGGCTATCCTACCTTCCCTGGCTGTTGATACCAGTGAGGTACCCTGCCACCGATGCAGAGACACATTACAACGAGGCTCACAGTAGGACGAGGCGTGTGATTGAAAGGATCTTTGGCAAGATTTAGATGTCTCCACGTCTCAGGAGGTGCCATCCTCTACAGTCCCTAAAAGGTGTGTAGGATACTTGTTGCCTGCTGCATGCTCCACAATCTGGCCCTCAAACATCACATCACATTACTGGCAGATGAAGAGGTGGCTGCTGGACCTATGGGTGGTGATGGACACATGGAGAGTGATGAGGAGGTAAATGAGGATTGTGCACCTGAATCCAGGGCGGAGTTGATCAATCAGTACTTCCAATGACCTACAGGTATGTTGCCTGTGTGATTATGCAAATTACATCTTAGCACTTGAATAAAATTAAATGTCCATACTGGCCAAGTTTATCCTTCCCATTTGTGGCTGATGAAGGACGACTGATTGTATGTCTGGAGCAGTGTAAGTGGTCAACACTCTGCCACTTCAACCATCTATAGGTTGGCAGGTTTCTATCTACATAGAACAATCCTGTTATGTGCAATGTGTCATGCCATCGACTGTCCAGAAGTGAGGCAGGCTATGGACTGTAAGAAGAGTTTCATTACATATCCTACCTGCTAGTTGAGACTTTGATAGCAAGTTGTGTCTGCATACAGTTGAAGGTGTTGTATACAGCCCATTCCTGATGTCAGCTACATGTTTTTGGTTATGAAAGTATTGTGTTTTTTCATGTAGAGGTGCAATGTGATGTGCCCTCTTTCCTAGGCATATGACAATGGCCTTCATGGGAATTTCTTGCATATGTGCATTGGGTGGCACCTTGACTGACATCCTGATTTGTGTCCCTTTGTTGTCTTTTTTACAGCTTGGACTACTGGGTCTACTTTGGTGTGTGGCTGGGCTACTGACTCTCCCTTGATACCACTAATAAACCATCTGTGGTATCCTAAGACCCTGCAGAGGATGCATATCTCTACTGTGATTCGTACTGTATGTGGGTTGATGGGTGGTACAAGACATGTCATTTAAGTTTGTTAACATTTACACATCATACAATGAAGACACATGCATTTTCTGTGCTCTACAGTGTTTGTTGTGCATATTGGGTTCAACAGTTGATGAGTGGGGTCATGATGGATGACATCCTTATAGTAAATGGCCTAGCTGTAGGTAGTACAGGTCCAGTGTCCAAGGGCCATAGGAAAAGGTGAGTTATGGCATTGAACAGTCAACAGGGTGTGTCAGTGGCACACAGGGGAGAATGTTCAGGGAAGGTTCACTTCCTGGCGGTGGCTTTGGTCTTGGCATCTGCTCCAGTAGAATGTCTGGATGGACGACCACATTTTTGGGGGGGTCTCTCAGCTACAGAGGGAGAGGTGTCAGTGGCCTGAGGGTACCCTGGTGGGGCCTCCAGTCCACTGGCTTCTGCAGCAGTAGTTGGCTCAGATGCTGGGTTGTTAATGGAAGGGGCTTGCTGGTGGGTGGACGTGGGATGCAGAATGTTGGGGAGGTCCCTGAGTACCTCTGCAATGGTGGCCATGGAGGCATTGAGAGTCTGCCACTGCTGCATGGCCTCCTGGTGGTATTCACTCTGCAGATTTTGGTTTTCCCCAAAATTTGGCCCATTATGTCCTGGGATTGCCAATATGCACCCAGGACTTGTGAAATTGACTCCTGGTCCGTTTGCTCCCTTGGCTGCTCCGACCTCTGGCCCACAGGTGCCCTCTCACGCCCCCTGCCCCCTTGTGCCTGTGCCACAGCACGCTGTGCCCACTCTCAATGTCACCCTGACCTTCATTGTCTTGGGTTTGAGGGTTTGACTCTGGTCCCTCTACTGCAGGGCACACAATTGATTGACCTGTCCTTGTGACACAGGTCTGGCGATGAGGGGATGACTGTGATGTTGTTGCCACTAGGTGGGGGAGTTGGTTGTGGGTAGGGTGAGGCTGGGATTGGAGAAGTGACCAGATGTCCCGGATGGGCCAGGTCAGTTATTACGGTCCATGCATCCTGATTCATAGTCGTCACTGGAGCCTTCATCCTGGGAGGGCTGGCTGTCTCTGGCATTGTCTCTAAGGTGCTAGCAACTGGGGTACCTGTGAAAGGAGTGGAAGAGTGTTACCTGGTCTGATGCACACAGTGGCTTTACTTGATTCCCACTTATGGCAATGACAGATGCAGCACTGCAAGCATTGTTCATGGATTGTGAGGGGGATGAGACGTTACATTGTGAGATGGGGCATGGGGACTGCATATTTGTCATTGCCATGGGTTTTTCTCACTCTATGTATCCAGTTGGTGTGGGTGGTACAAGGGTTGTACATGCAGGTGTACTATTATGCAATCAGGTTAAAAGGTATTGCAGTGGATGTACAGGTGCATTGTGGGAGTCATGGTGATTGTTATTGGCATTTCCCTCTGTGCACTTGGGTGGGACTGTGTGGGCATTATGGCTGGGTTGTTTTGTTGCATGCAGGGGAGGGGTATTAGGTAATTGGGTGTGTGGTGGAGTGGTTGATAGGGTGATTTGTGGAGTGATAGGGTGATGAGGAAGCATGCTGGACAGGAGTAGTTGGTGCCAGGGGAGTGTTAGTCACTTCTGACACCTCAGTCCTCCGGGAATTTCAGTCAGGGCCTAAGATGCAGTATTGGCAAGACCTTCTCCTCCCACAGTGCAGACTCTGGGGGAGGAGGTGGGGGTCCACCCCCAGTTTTGTGAACGGTGATCTGGTGTCGTGATGCCATGGAACGCACCTTCCCCCGTAGGTCGTTCCACCTCTACCTGATGTCCTCTCTTGTGCGTGGATGATTGCCCTCCGAGTTTACCCTGGCAACAATTTGCTGCCATAACTCCATTTTCCGGGCAATAGACATTTGCTGTAACTGTGCTCTGAACAATGTAGCTCTACCCTGACGATTTAATCAACCATGACCCTCAGCTCATCGTCTGTGAAGTGTGGGTGCTTTTGACGTGACATAGTGGTTGTGGGAGGTAGTGTGTGTTGTGTGCAAGGGTGCAGTGTGTGGTGGTTGATGGGGTGGGGGTGTTTAGTTATGTGCGCAGTTATATGGTGTTTTTGTGCAGTGGCAATGTGTGTATTGTGTAGCTAGTGAGTGGTGTGGACTGTGATGCATGTGTAGTGTGATGGTGACTATGGTATTGAAGTGCTGTGTCTCCTGTGTGTGTACTCCTCTCAGTCAGTGTGTGTTTATCTGGTTGCAAAGGATTGTGGGTGTGTTATATGGTGCAGTGAGCAGGTGAGCAGGTGTGTGTATGTGTCTCAGGTGTGGGGTATTCGTACTGTCCAATGTGGTGTTGTGTTCTGGCTGGGGTGAGTTTTTGACTGCAGTGGTTTGGACCGCCAATGGTTTACCGATGTCTAAATACTGCTGTGCCGATTTGTGGGTCGTAATATGGAGGGCGGGATGTGGTCAAGGTAGTTGTGCTGATGGTGGACCGCCTCTTCCCACCCTCATTTGTCCTGGCGGTGTCGGATTTGTGGCTGTTTTTTGGTAGTCTTCATTTTGGAATCTTAATACAGCGGGAGGGATACCACCAACACTGGCGGTCTTTTGGCACCCGCAACCACGGCGGTCTTGCCAAAAGACCGCAAAACTTGTAATGAGGCCCTACACATTCAATTAACCCTACACACAAAAGCAATAAGAAAATCTGAAAAGGAGGAAACAAACACTGGGTAATTCTGTTAATCATTTAACTGTTAAATTTTTTCAGTGTATTAACCTGAGCAAAGGGTAACCCTACGAATTAGCAATTCTATATCATTGGTGTGCTGGGTCAAGCACAAGAGGACAAAAAGCACAAAAAGCACAAAAAATACAAAAATAATCTAGAAAGGAAATCTGGGGAAACTGGTGACTAACAAAGGTTGACCAAAATAAGTTAAAAAAAGAAGCTCGATCAAGAGTTTTCTTTTATTGGGTCAGGGAAAAAATCTTCAACTCCCAGCAAAGCATTTCAGTGGGGCAAAGGGGAGAGAGGACTATACCTCTCGAAGTCCAAGGGGTTCAGCTCCTAAGGGGAAAGTGAGAAGAATGCTGGAAATCCAAGTGGAAAACTATATATTAAAGTTTTTAGGGCATGATGATTCGTCCGTCCATCACTCCACATGATGTAGAAGTCAAGATCATGCAATGGAAATCAGTCATCTGACACAGACTGCAACACATCTGAAAGTTCTCATCACCTACATGTAGATGACATTCCATCTTGGCTCATCCGTGTGAACTGAAACAATTGTATTCATAGTTTATTCCACAGTTCCCGAATGTACTGTGCTCCAGGTTGCATTTCTAGGCTCACTATGTGTAAAACAATAACAAATCTATTACCAAGTTAACATTCTCATGAAAATGATGTCTAAAAGAAAGGTACACATTAGTAAGAATGAATATACATTTTCTGCACAGTCAGGAAAAAGGGCCTTGCATACCTCACTTAGGCTAAGCAAAATAAATTAAAATGGCACATTCAACTATACTAAATAAGGCACTTTTAACATTCAAAATTAAAAATTCCACATTAATAAGCTTTATCAGTGTTCATGTTACAACATATTTAAAATGACATAACTATTAACCCATTCTTGTAACTGTGTGTAGTGCATTCCTCTTATTTAGTTTCTAAGCACTAACATAACACAACAGAAATGCACTTCTGAGGTCAAAGAAGACTTTTATTGTTGTTAATTCTTCCCCAACCACAATATTTATGAATGACGAATTAGTAGCTTTCAAGTCCGCGTTAATCAAACAAAATATATCAGTTTGCAATATACAGAGCAGGTTATATTTATAAGATATTGAATGCAAAGCAAAACAAATACTTCACCGTGTGGGAACTATCTACAGCTTCATCTTTCTAAGGTCTGCAAGCTGATGACCCCTGTCAGCCGCGAGAAAGAGATTCATCTACCCACACGGGATTGCTGGCAGCTGGCGCCAAGCTCCAGCACGAGGTCCGGCAGATTCGAATCTGACTCTCTGCAGCCTGTTACATTTGTTACAAAGGTGTGCCCCCTCCTCTCAGACCCGGGAAACTGAGCAAGCCTTTTGGAGACTGGCCAGGTCTCCTAGACTACTCCTGTTCCCAAGCTCAAGCGAAGAGAAAAACACCCATGTACTCTCTCTTATCAGGTCTAGTCTACTGTGAGAAAAACATCTTGGTTCAAAAACACAGCTTGGAAAAATACAGCTTGGATTCTCAACTGCAATGTCTAACTCCACGTTAAAGGCAATGGGCAGCTAACCTAAATATCAAATGCAATGTCTAGTGTCATGTCAAAGCCAATAAGCATCTAAGCTGAATACAAAATGCAATGTCTTATATCATGTCAAAGCCCATAGGCAGCTGAGCTGAATACAAAATGCAATGTATAATATCATGTCAAAGCCAATAGGCAGCTGAGCTGAATATAAAATGCAATGTATAATATCATGTCAAAGCCAATAGGCAGCGGAGCTGAATACAAAGTGTAATGTATAATATCATGTCAAAGCCAATAGGCAGTTAAGCTGAATACAAAATGCAATATATAATATCATGTCAAAGCCAATAGGCAGAATATCTAATAGCATGTCAAAGTCAATAGGCAGCTAAACTGAATACATCATGTCAAAGCCAATAGGAATGCAATGTCAAAGCCAATAGGCGGCTAGACTGGATACAGCATGTCAAAGCCAATAGGCAGAATACAGAATGTAATGGCTAATGCAATGTCAAAGCCCATAGGCGGCTAAACTGAATACAGAAAGTAATGGCTAATGCCATGTCAAAGCCAATAGGCAGAATACAGAATGTAATGACTAATGCAATGTCAAAGCCCATAGGCGGCTAAACTGAATACAGAAAGTAATGGCTAATGCCATGTCAAAGCCCATAGGCGGCTCAACTGAACAAAACATACCATGTGCTACTGGTGAACATTGAGCAACTAATATGCGCAGTGGTGAAACACAAAGTCATTGGTCAAAACAAACTTTATCAAATGGCAGTACATTCCGCCCTTTGACCAATGAATTTTTGTTTCACATATCTCTTGTTTCAAACAAAAACAAAAAACAAAAAACATCAGCACAAACAAAAAAAACATTATGAACCTTTCACATCAGATACATCTATACAGAAAAGACTGGGCAATTTTTATACTCTGAATGAGTCTCTAATTCAACAGTGTTAGCAATTTGATGTGGCATGAGTTCTACTCATGTAAAGGGGCACGGTCCACCTGAAAGGTTTGCTGGAAGATAAGCAAAAGTCAGAGTTCCATACGAGAGGGAAAAAAAAAAAAAACACAGCTTAGTTCCAGTGGAAGAATGCAATCAAACAAGTTGAACTTGAACTGAAGGCGCAGTTTGCGCAAAATGGATCCATGGTGCTGGCACTTTACTCAGCCAGGTTCAGGTTGGGGATTCGGACCCTTCCCCGACCCCACACGCACACACCGGAAGGGGGACCACACAGCACACTCAGGGACAGTGGCGAAACGTGGTAGGATCTGCAAAAGAAACAAGTATGACTTTTCTTGCAAATAACATTTTTCATTTAAACTGCACCCTTCCTCTTTCTTTCCCTGTTTTATAATCAGCAGGACGTTTTTGGGGCCGTTTGTTATATTCACTGCAGGTTCTGGAGGATCACTTGGGGCTTCAGCCCACACATCAGTACTGAGGTTTTTATCTGCTGCGCCACAGCTTCCCTTTTCTTGCACTGTCAGAAGGGCTGGGGCAGACTCATTCTTTACCAAACCTCCATTCACTGCATTTTTGTCAAGTTGGGCCATTCTGTCTCCAATTTGTATGAATGAATCAGATTCTTTTCTAGGTATCAGCATAATTTCGATTTTTCCTTGGTAATCTGCAGCAATCACTCTCCCTAAAACCTGATCACTTTGCCATTCCTGTCCTGGTAACGTTCCTCTCCCCAACTGCTCTGTGACTGCTTGCATGACAGATTGCTTTTGTGCGTGCTGCACAGTTTTTATCAAATCTAGGGGAATGTGCATCTCTCTCATCTCTGCCCACCTGTAAGTGGCTTTTTCTCTCAGCTGTTCACATTTCTGGGGCACCCACTTAGCCATCCCCACTAAGGCAGAATTCTGGGTGTATACTTCTCTCTCGGAATTTTTCTGATTAACATCTGCAAGGTAATTGAACCAGTTAGGTACAAGCCATGTGGCTAAAACATTATCAAAGAACCAAAAATCAACATAAAAATGACACATCTCACGTAGCTCTTGCTTTAAAATCTGACACACATTATACAACGCTGTTCCTTCTACTGTGCCAGAAAACAACATTTCAGTCAATGAATCATTAGTAAAACAAACATGCTTTTTATCTTCAGTAGACACGAATTCAAATGGTGCACACAATTTCATTGGTAACTCTTTTATCTGTGGTACTCTAGCCCTGTCTTGCAAGTACCAGATCCAT
This sequence comes from Pleurodeles waltl, assembly GCF_031143425.1. Taxonomy (NCBI): domain Eukaryota; kingdom Metazoa; phylum Chordata; class Amphibia; order Caudata; family Salamandridae; genus Pleurodeles; species Pleurodeles waltl. The sequence goes on along the minus strand of NC_090440.1, from coordinate 655,468,543 downwards.
TGTATGATTCTAGCTAGGGGCACTATTTTCTTTCCTTGTTCTTGATTTACATGTACATAAGTATTTCCTTCTTGCACTGCGCAGAAACCTAAAGTTTGCATTATTTCATTTGCCAAATCACAAGCGCGCAACTGCATATAATTTTTCACAGTGACCATATACAAAAGTGTTAGGATTTCTCTCAAATGAGGGCTATTCTTTTTCCAAAAATCAAACAAGCTAATGAAACTCGGGGTGTCTTGCTCTAAAATCCTTTGTTTTACTTGTGCATTTTGCAACGGTAACTCGTAGATCACATTCTTTGCTCTCTCCTCCGTGTTATCAGTTAAGGAATGCATTTTGTCTGCCAAAAACCCTGGCTCACACGAAAACTCAGTGCAGCTCGGAGCTGTCTTAACCCCCTCATTACTGGAATGGGAAAAGAAAGATTCTTCATTTTTATAACTTTCAGCATTATTTTGAATTATTGTATCCTGGCTAATTTGCTCACGTAAATTCCTATTTTCATGTTCCAACTTCTTACATTTCTCCTGCATTTCTCTGTAAGCAGATAAAGGTATCCAGACCTTTCTGTCATCATTACTTCCAAAAGACACGTTTTCTACATATGTACAACAGAAATTATTTCTCAAAACACCATCAGGCATTTTAGCTACACATGCATTTTCTTCTGTAATTCCCCAAACAGAAAACAATTCACAGTTTTTCGTAGCACCATCAGGCAGTTTATCAACACATGCATTCTCAGACATGGTCTGCGGTGCTACTGTGATTCTCCAAAAAAAAACAATTTCTGTAATTCTCCAAACAACAAAAACAATTACACTTTTAAAGTGTGCACTTAGAAATCTACCAACTCGTCAACACCCTCTTAATCACCTCTTAATGACCGACCCCACTCCTGGTACCAATTGTAGTGCTTTCCTCTTATTTAGTTTCTAAGCACTAACATAACACAACAGAAATGCACTTCTGAGGTCAAAGAAGACTTTTATTGTTGTTAATTCTTCCCCAACCACAATATTTATGAATGACGAATTAGTAGCTTTCAAGTCCGCGTTAATCAAACAAAATATATCAGTTTGCAATATACACAGCAGGTTATATTTATAAGATATTGAATGCAAAGCAAAACAAATACTTCACCGTGTGGGAACTATCTACAGCTTCATTTTTCTAAGGTCTGCAAGCTGATGACCCCTGTCAGCCGCGAGAAAGAGATTCATCTACCCACACGGGATTGCTGGCAGCTGGCGCCAAGCTCCAGCACGAGGTCCGGCAGATTCGAATCTGACTCTCTGCAGCCTGTTACATTTGTTACAAAGGTGTGCCCCCTCCTCTCAGACCCGGGAAACTGAGCAAGCCTTTTGGAGACTGGCCAGGTCTCCAAGACTACTCCTGTTCCCAAGCTCAAGCGAAGAGAAAAACACCCATGTACTCTCTCTTATCAGGTCTAGTCTACTGTGAGAAAAACATCTTGGTTCAAAAACACAGCTTGGAAAAATACAGCTTGGATTCTCAACTGCAATGTCTAACTCCACGTTAAAGGCAATGGGCAGCTAACCTAAATATCAAATGCAATGTCTAGTGTCATGTCAAAGCCAATAAGCATCTAAGCTGAATACAAAATGCAATGTCTTATATCATGTCAAAGCCCATAGGCAGCTGAGCTGAATACAAAATGCAATGTATAATATCATGTCAAAGCCAATAGGCAGCTGAGCTGAATATAAAATGCAATGTATAATATCATGTCAAAGCCAATAGGCAGCGGAGCTGAATACAAAGTGTAATGTATAATATCATGTCAAAGCCAATAGGCAGTTAAGCTGAATACAAAATGCAATATATAATATCATGTCAAAGCCAATAGGCAGAATATCTAATAGCATGTCAAAGTCAATAGGCAGCTAAACTGAATACATCATGTCAAAGCCAATAGGAATGCAATGTCAAAGCCAATAGGCGGCTAGACTGGATACAGCATGTCAAAGCCAATAGGCAGAATACAGAATGTAATGGCTAATGCAATGTCAAAGCCCATAGGCGGCTAAACTGAATACAGAAAGTAATGGCTAATGCCATGTCAAAGCCAATAGGCAGAATACAGAATGTAATGACTAATGCAATGTCAAAGCCCATAGGCGGCTAAACTGAATACAGAAAGTAATGGCTAATGCCATGTCAAAGCCCATAGGCGGCTCAACTGAACAAAACATACCATGTGCTACTGGTGAACATTGAGCAACTAATATGCGCAGTGGTGAAACACAAAGTCATTGGTCAAAACAAACTTTATCAAATGGCAGTACACTGTGGAGCATAACTACACGCTGTGACTTTTTCATATTACTTTTAAAAGACTTCTTTCATAAAAATAATTATTGTTTTAGTGCAAACTATAACATGGGAACAAAATAATCTGCTAAACATAACATTTCAAAACAATACCATGTGCCTTTCGACTAATGACGTACTCTACAGTGAGTGTACGTTAATATGGCTTTCAGTGCACGACTTTAGAACTAAACTAATAATTCTTTGATTAACTATATGCATGGATTGTCACATGTAGATGATCACGTTAAGGACAGAACTAAAATTTCTGCTACATCAGACCCCCTCTGATGATGAACTGAGCCATCGCATAAATTCAATCTCTCATTTTCAATGAGACAGCTCAAAATTTCAAAGGCCAAACCAGGAAATATATTTTAGTCTCCTCTTACTGCTTGATGTCATTGTAATATAGGCATCATCTAGTCTCGATCTCAAACTCCCCTCTCCTATATCCTCTGCTTGCTCACATTTCTTTCTGCTTCTTGATCAACTTATAAAGACCAACTGCAACAAATGCACACAAGGATACAAACAATATAGGTTTCAGGATGGGGACTTATTTTCCAAACCACTTTCCAACTGCTGAAAAAACATTACCTCTTGTTTTCCAGGCACCTGTCACTTCTAGCTCCTTCACATCCTTTTTAAAGTATGTCATATTCAAAATATACTTTTTCAGCTCCTTGCTATTATCAGAAATGTAAGTGCAGCACTGTTGAAATTGTAACATTTTGCAAACTTTGCCCTCTTTTGCAAGAAGGATATCCAAAGCAAGGCGATTTGATAAAACCATGAATCTTATGGCAACCATTTATGTGTCTACTAACAAGAAAGCACATGCTGTCTACTCCTTATCTTGTGATCATTCAGGCTCACACCCACTGATAGAATTATGGCACCAAAAATATCACCTACAAACTCTGAAGCACTGGCACCTTTTTAAATTCTGATGTTTAATTTCTCATCCCAAACACGGTAATTGAAATTTTCCACATGCTAAAGCTTTGGGAAGACTACTCCTAAATAGTGTGCACCATACCATCCTTTCAGCAGCTTGTAATAAACTTGTTCCCCACAAATGAAATAAACACCTGGTATGGCGGGGTCTTTTCCAGCTAACATAAAGGTCCATAGAGTTCCAAAAAGAAACATGTATACATTCACTAGTCCCTACTAAAATGTTGTCAGTTTTCAATTCAGGTCTATATACACACAACTTCCCTACATGTTGCAAATCTAAGGCAAGAGATCCTTGACTCCTTTTCTAATTAATTAGTTTCTTATCTTTCCCAACTCGGTAACACTATTTCCTTTACTATTTTAGCTTTCATTGCCCTTCTTCTGTCTTCAACTTGTCCAGTAAATTATTTTTCTGCTGGGATAAGAATAAAGGTTAGATTATTTTTATGGGCAAAAATGTTCCAAAAGTCAGTGTCAGTTCAAAGAAACCTCCAAATGTTTTTCACTTTAGCAACGTTTCTCAAATGTTTCATTATTGAGACAATCCAAAAAACATGGTCATAATTGGAGTACAATATAAAAAATATTCCTGCTGATACAAAAGTGTTATCAACCAGCTACATTAATTTCCATAGGTTAAGGGTATACTATGATAAGTGATTCTCTCACTAACTGATGAAGGCAACTGTTTGCACATGTAACAATCTTTAACATCCATGGTGTTCACATATTCATTTAGCAATTTGTAATAAACATTTGTAGACAAATCACCTTTGCATCCATATGCATGTAACTCTTTCCCAAAAAGCAAAGATTTTTTATTCACTATTGGGCATGCACAGTTTGGTGCATCTGAGGATTTAACCTTTTCTAAATCACTAAGGGCCAGATGTGTGAAAGCGTTTTGCATTCGCAAACGGTGCAAATGCCCGTTTGCGAATGCAAAATGCCATTTCAGAATGTACGAAATACATTCTGAATGCAATTTTAAGGAATCGCTAAAATAGCGATTCCTTAAAATTGCGACCCTGTTTAAAGAGTCGCAAATTGCGACTCTCTAAATTAGAAATCGCAAATAAGGATTCCTTATTTGCGATTTCTTAGCACATGTATGAAGCAATTCCTAAATGCGATTTTGGCATTTAGGAATCGCTAATTACCACCAAGTTGAACTTGGTGGTAACCATGTGCAAAATTAAAAAATGCATTTAAAATGCATTTTTAAATTGTACATGTAAAGCACACATGCCCTTTTGGCATGTGTGCACCTCACATGTCCCCAAAAAAACTTTTGGAGTGCAGCAGAGGGGGCCTTAGCCCCCCAGCACCCTGGGGTTTTGCATTTCCAAAATTGCAATTTCTGGTTCAGAAATCGCAATTTTGGAAATGCAAAAGATTCGCAGATATGGGCCAACAGGCCCATAGCTGCGAATGGGGCCAGTATCGCAATTTGCGATTCGGTAATAGCATTTGCGATTTTTAAGAAATCGCTATTACCGATTCGCAAATGTGATACATGGCACTTTGCGAGTCGGAAATAGCGATTTCTTAAAAATCGTTATTTCCGATTTGCAAAGGGCCGTGTTGATACATCTGGCCCCAAAGGTGGAAAAACTCAATCCAATGTGCAAGAATATGATCATTAGTATTGTCACAACTCCTATACATATGTACTTAATCTTACTCTTTGTGTTTCCAGTGGACTCAATGATTTATCCAATTTCAGACCAAGAATCAAAACACACTCAATAAAGAAATCCAATACCAATTCATAAAAATAATACATACTTTTATATGAATTTCAATACCCAGATCATCAGAATCAGGTGCATTCTTTTTGAGATATGAATTTTTGCACTTTTCAAAAGCTGCCGTTTTTGGATCGGTAATGTTATCCTATAGGGAAAAAGATACACTGTATAAGGGTACTTAGCAGCGACTCACAGGACCAATCTTCTGGAGTTGAGGTAAGTATTGGGGGAGGTCCAATGCAGCACCAGCAGGTCACCTCGGGCGGCACTGGGGCAGCCAGGGGCAGAGGTGCTTTTCAGTGTTGGGTGCCCAATGTCACCCTATAGGGGAAAAACATGTACTGCATTCAGGCACTTCACACCAACTTACAGGAACAATCTCCTGGTCTTAAGGTAAGTATGGGACAAGGTCCAAGTTAGCACCAACAGGTCACCTCGGATGGCACTGGGGTAGCCAGGGGCAGAGGTGCTCAATGTTAGTCAATGGAGATCGGTCCGGTTAAAAAGAGGCTGCAGGTTTGGACTGGGAGGCCAGCTGGGCTTAACCAGCAAGTAGACTCAGGTCTCACGATGCTCAGGGACAACTTAGGTCTTCTTCTCCATGGGTCAGGGGCGACATGTGTAGAGGTGTCTTGAAGCGTCTGATTTTCATCACCGGAAGCACTCGCGGTTGAGGAAGCCTGCAATCAGAAGCTGCAGGTGGCATCAGTGAGTCCACAGTGGGCAAGTCCAAAGTGGGCTTTGTCTCTGGAGTGCTGGGGGACCATGCTGGCACAATTGGCCCAAATCAGCTCAGGTTAGGCAGCACAGATGCATTGGTGCTTTCCGATGTTGTGTTTTGGTGGTCTGGAGTCCTCTAAGGTCTCTTGGGGTGCCTACAGGATTCAGGAAAGCAGCTCTTCTGCTCCACAGGAGTTCCTGGATCTTTGTTGAAGGCAGGCAGTCCTCCCATGCTTTTGGAGGCACAGCAGCTTGCAGGGTGAGATGACTTTGGTGTGATTTGTTGGGAACAGTATACCAGCTGGCAGGGCTGGTACCAAGTCAGTTGCTTCTTACAGTCTTTGCTTTCCTAGCTCTTGAGTGTCCTCCTTCTTCATAGATCAGCAGGAATCTGAGGTCCTGGTATCAGGAGGTCCCATAAATACCCACTTTATGGGCCTCAAAGGGAGTGAAGGATAGTAGCTAATTGGTTACTTCTCCCTTCACCCCCCTAGATGACCACTTCCCTAGATCACCCTCTTTGGGGTGTGGGCATCACTGTGTCCCAGAATTCCTAATTCTACCACACACAAGATGTTGGAATTCCTAAAGCCGTGTTCATTTCAGGCTAGTCACCCAATTGGTGTGCCCAGCCTGCAAATGCAATACGTCTCCTGCATAGCTAATTTTCCCACCTGTCGAGGTGCCAAAGGGGCCCTGGGGCAGCAGGGGTGGCATCTCTCTTCAGAGGCAAGGCAGATCTGCATACTGAGGGTAGTGTGCTTCTTTGAAGCTTCCCTGACGTGGAATGCATATTTGCAGGACATCCTGTTAGGAGAGATGTGGTAACACCACTTCCAGAACAGGCTTCTTTCCTGACCATCCGAGAGCAAAGGGTCTCACCCTTGGGGGTCAGAAACCCATCTGTTGGCGGCAGACTGGTGGAAACTAGTCAGTCAGCCCAACAGCAGTTGGTAGGTTTTCGGGGGGCACCTCTAAGGGGCCCTCTGGGTGCATGTATTAATACACCCATCACTGGGATCAGTGACAGTTTATTAATAGGAGATGTTTGATACCAAACATCCTTATTTTCAGTGAAGCCATCATGTAGCTGTGGAACTCAAATTGACCAGTGTCCAGCACTTGTATTGAAAATAGCTCCCCTATTCACTTACTATGTCTAGGAATAAAAAAAGACATAATAGGGGCATACTTGCTTATGCATATATGCCCTCACCTGTAACCTAATGGGCTCTGCCTTAGGGATGTAAGGCCTGCTGTAGGGGTGACTTACAAATATTCCAGGCAGTGTGAGGGGACATGGCACACAAATGTGTGCCATGTTGTATTTTCACTTTTTGGAGCACCTTGTCACACAGCCTGCAGTGGCAGTCTGTATGAGTTTGTTGCTGGGTCCTTTAGAGTGGCATAAGCTGAGCTGCAGCTCTTGGGGGACCCTCTTTAGTAACCCTGCCCTAAGCACCAGAGGCACCATTTGCTAGGGACTGTGGATCAAGTGACCTGGTGTATTGTTTTGGGGAAAGGAACACTGGCACTGGGGACCTGGTTAGCAGGAACGCAGAGCACTTCAGTCAAAGTTGCATCAAAAACCAGGCAAAAAGTGGGGGGTCTACTGTGTTGTCTACTGTGTTGTAAGACTCTTGTTATTAAATGAGATTGCTGGATTCAGGTAGGCAGCACCACTGCTTGTGGGTGACTGAGTCATCCCCACACGAGTTGGTGACTGCTGGCCCACCCTACCAGCTTGCTAGCAACACTTCACCCAACCCAAGAAGGAAAGGGTGAATTGTGGCAGCCTATCGCATGATACTCTAGAGACCTCTCAGGGAAGTTGCGTTAAACAGATCTCACCCCTTTTTCTTGTTGTCAAAAGGTCTCATACACACACATAGGTAAATGAAAAGATCCACAGTGGTTTTCAATACATTTATTGAAAAGACTGCAATCTACGATCAAATATATGAGCAGCAATTTTTAGGAAAATGAGGCTGTGAACAGTGGCCTGATGGCCGTCCGTCCGGGTTACACTGGAAAAACTCTGCTCATAGCTGGAAGGGTTACCAGGGTATTTATTTGATAGCGTTTATAATGTCAGTTATATGATGGTTTGGGTGATTGATGATTTCATCAGTCTCTCCGCCTCCATTCTCGTGTCTTAATGGCCTTTTCTTTTCTCCCCCTCCCCCCCAGGTGGTGCAGCTGGGGAATGTCATTGTACCTTGGTTAAACAGCAGAGGGACAAAGAATCAGGTAATTGTGTCTGTTTTTTTTTAGGGAAAACTGCTTATGAGGGAAAAGGAAAGGGGTTGACCCATGGAGATTTCTGGCTTCTTAGTGCTCCCCATTGCGTGAACCAGGGTCCATTGGTACCTTGGTTCCCTTGCCTGCAGCCTCAATTGGCCCACTTCCACTCCCCTTCCTTTTCCTCATTCTCTCCTTTTTCTCTCCCTTTGAATTAGTGGCAGTGCTATCCACCTTCCGTCCTCCCTGTAATAGGGTCCGTACCTTTGACAGCCATGTCCCTCCTGGAACGTGGCTGGAAGAATATGCCTGTCGTTTCTCTCCTCTCCTCTCGACTCCTCCTGCTTCTTCCGGGACACACCTCCTTCCGTCGGTCGTCTCTCCTGCCCTCCTAGGCTTTCTTCCTTCGTCCGCTATCGTCGCTTCTCCCATCATGCTCCTCTCATCCCTCTCACTCGCCTGCCTTCTTCCGATGTCTGCACTCCTCTCTTCTTCACGTCTCTTAACCCGGAAGACATGAAGGCTTCCGGCTGGGGATCCCCTGCATTCCCCAAGAGGGACTGGGGAAAGGGCCCACCCTGGCGGTGGCTCCAGCATCGTCTTCACAGAGGCATAACAAAATCAGGATTTTGACTGTCAGTGAGAAAAAGACAAACAATCCCAACATATTGCAATGAACATGTATTTAGAAGTCCTACCTAATGCCTAGCATCTAGCTTCTAGCAAGAGCAGAGCAGTGATAGACCAGTCTGTCCATACTCAGTCCGTGAGAAGATCACACCCCCCCATTACTTTAGAATGAAGGCCTGCCCTTCGTCTCCTTAGCTGGTTTGCAGAGACAAGACTGAGTTCTTGCTGAAAAAATAGCATGCATCATAGATGGAAATTCTGGTTGGAAGTACCTCTCTGAACCCCTGAACGTGTTTTATTGAAAGCATGTTTCTGTTCTTCAAAATAGGGCTGACGTTAGCATGCGCCTAAGTGTTAGACCATGTCCGTGCTCTTGTGGCGACAATACCAAACATTATCTCGTATTGCTCTCGTACTGTTCCCTGTCAACCTTGAGTCAGAAACATGATGAGAAATGTTGTTCATAATTATAATAATAATAATAATAAAATTCTCACAGAATATCTGCTGATTAGGAAAATAAAAACGTCCTTGCTGAAAAGCAAGCCTTTCTAAAATCAGTACAAGAAAATAGAGCATATTATCTAAGCAAAGGGCACAGTTTGCAGGCCTAAGCTGAGCTAAAGTATATGTGCCCGAGCAAGGTACTAAAATGAACTCACAACACCCTCCCCATTGTCGGAAAAAGATTGCCAGTCCAAAGACCTAACTAAAAATGTCCTAAACTAAAAATACTAAAAACATTTTAAAGTGTACATAAAAGAGATAAAATGTTGAAGTTAACAAGCCAGGCAGGCCAACAGACAACCAAATTTAAAAGGCCAATTTGTAAACACGTTTGGGATTTTGAAAAAAAAATGCCAGTGGTTGAATGAAAACAATAATTGTAATCCTGCAGAAAAGTTTCAATGTCAGCAATGGAGATAGAAGCCAGGAAAGACCACTTCAGCAGGGGATAAGTTGACCAGCACATTAGTCAATGGATCCACAGAGCAATAGTGTGCAGAAGCCTCAATCCCAGATGAGGATGATGAGGCAACATCCCTCACCGCACCAGATATTGATGGAGCCAGCAAATGGCGGCTCGTATGATGCCTCGCGTATCAACCGCAGTCTCAGTGGGCATGTCCGTGAATGAATCCTCGTCGAGAACAGATCCGTGTCCAAAGAAGGCACAGGCTGTGCAGCAAAACACATTTTTGGTGCACACTCAAAGGAAGCACTGTATGTAATGGAAGATAGGTGGCACACAAGTCAGAACCGATCAGAATGTCAATGACGAATTCAGCTCCAGCTCCTCTAGCAAGGAAGCTCCGAAATGCTGCATCATGTGATCACGACACAGCTGGGTTGGCAGTAGCTACATCAACCCATTTCGCTGAGATGGGACAGCCACTGCGTATCAAAAATAGCAGTAGAATACCGCCAATCAATTCCAAAGTTATTGGAAATCCACCAAAGACACTCAAAAAGAGTGAATGAATGAAGGAATAACACCAAATACTGTCTGCAACGTGCTGACAAATCCAGACCTAACAGCCTTAAAAATGTGTACAATCCCTGCAGTGTTGGATATGTTAAAAAATTATGTTCACTAATTCTCCAAAGTGTTTAAGGAAGTTGGTATTTAATAGGGAATGCATCTCTGCTGATGACTGCATCTCTGCTGATGCTAGCTGCAGGTCATAGGTCTCTCCGGCTGATGTCAGAGCCACATGTTTTTGAACCAATAGCACCTTTAGGGGGTTATTACAACTTTGGAGGAGGTGTTAATCCATCCCAAAAGTGACGGTAAAGTGACGGATATACCACCAGCCGTATTACGAGTTCCATAGGATATAATGGACTCGTAATACGGCTGGTGGTATATCCGTCACTTTACCGTCACTTTTGGGACGGATTAACACCTCCTCCAAAGTTGTAATAACCGCCTTAGTCTGCTCAGCTTGTCAAAATATATCTTAGAAGAAGCAATGTGCGGCCACATTTCTGCCATTTTTATCTCTTGCCTGGGGGAATGACACATGGCTGCAACATGTTACAATTTGGGAAAGCAAAATTACATAGGCAGTTCCAGGTTTCATTCTGCAGCAGCTTTGATAATTCAGCATAACATAACTTCCATTGACAAGTATCTGAAAGCTGGGTGAATCAAAGAGACGAGAGTACCCTTCAGATGACAGGCCAAATTCAATAAGGCCACATTGCAAGTGATGTACAAGGATACCTGCTAACATGTCACAGAATGAATAACAGTAGTCTCACATTCACTTCCGCTAAGAAAGACCTCTGTTTAATTGTTCAAACATTTATAATCAAAAGGCAACTCCCACACCTCGTGGAATGAACTGTCCCCCAACTGCTCAGATCTGCCAACTGCAAAATGTTTTAAACAGTCCGTAAACTGAAACGTTGAAATGGGCAGATTTATCACTCCATGTGTGAGTCAAACTGCTGAGGGAATTTCTGCCAAAGTGAAAGGCGATCTTTCCAACTTTTCGATACTGAGCATGATGTAACTTGCTTCTTTTTTTGCCATTAGCTGTTGTTGCCTGGTCAGGTTAAATGAGGCAAATAACTCAGTAGAGTTAACGTGCTGCCAGGGCATGTGGCTACTTTTAAAAACTTGCAACTTCTGACCTAACTGAATGATGGACCTCAGTAGACTTTGGGAGTCATTCCGACCCTGGCGGTCATGGACCGCCAGGGCCGGGGTTGGAGGATGCACCGCCAACAGGCTGGCGGTGCATCAAGGGCAATTCTGACCGCGGCGGTAAAGCAGCGGTCAGAAAAAGGAAACCGGCCGTTTCCCGCCGGTTTTCCCCTGCCCCTGTGAATCCTCCACGGCGGCGCTGCAAGCAGTGCCGCCATGGGGATTCCGACCCCCTTCCCGCCAGCCTGGTTCTGGCGGTTTTCACCGCCAGAACCAGGCTGGTGGGAACGGGTGTCGTGGGGCCCCTGGTGGCCCCTGCAGTGCCCATGCCAATGGCATGGGCACTGCAGGGGCCCCCTAACAGGGCCCCACATTGATTTTCAGTGTCTGCCTAGCAGACACTGAGAATCGCGACGGGTGCAACTGCACCCGTCGCACACCAGCAACTCCGCCGGCTCCATTCGGAGCCGGCTTCCTCGTTGCTGGTGCTTTCCCGCTGGGTGGGCGGGCGGCCTTTTGGCGGTCGCCCGCCAGCCCAGCGGGAAAGTCAGAATGACCGCCGCGGTCTTTTGACCGCAGTACGGTCTTCTGGCGGTTCCCGCCAGGCGGGCGGCTTCCGCCGTCGGCGGGGGTCAGAATGACCCCCTTTGTCTGTGATGTAAAAAGGGTATGTCATTCTACAAGATGTCTATTGTAGAAGAAACAATGGGCCAGATGTATCAAAGCCTTTCGCATTTGCAAACAGTGAGAATGCCCATTTGCGAATGCAAAAAGCCCTTTCAGAATGTATCAAAGGCATTCTGAATGCAATTTTAAGGAATCGCTAAAATAGTGATTCCTTAAAATTGAGACCCTGTTTAGAGAGTCGCAAATTGTGACTCTCTAAATGAGAAATCGCAAATAAGGAATCCTTATTTGCGATTTCTAAAGCACATGTTTGAAGCAATTCCTTAATGCGAATTGGGCATTAAGGAATCGCTATTACCATCAAGTTGAACTTGGTGGTAACCAAGTGGAAATTTAAAAAATGCATCTAAAATGCATTTTTTAAATTTACATATAAAGCACACATGCCCTTTTGGCATGTGTGCACCTTACATGTTGTTAAAACATTTTTTGGGGTGCAGCAGAGTGGGCCTTAGGCCCCCAGCACCCTGGAACTTTGCATTTCCCAAAATTGCGAATTCCAGTTAGGAATTCGCAATTTGGGAGATGCAAAATATTCGCAAATATGGCCGGCAGGCCCATAGATGCGAATGGGGGCTGGTATCGCAATTTGCGATTCGGTAATAGCATTTGCGATTTTTAAGAAATCGCTATTACTGAATCGCAAATATGATACATTGCATTTTGTGAATCAGAAATAGCGATTTCTTAAAAATCGCTATTTCCGATTCGCAAAAAGGCTTTTTTCATACATCTGGCCCAATGTTATTTAGGGTGTACATGTTGTTAGACAAAGTAGTCACATCATTATCAGCAACTGCTAAAGCCTTTTCCATGTGTTCTTTGTCACTCTGCCTTGAATGTACAGCAGCTTTCTTCTTTCAAAGCTTCCAGATCTTATTATATATGGCATACAAAAAACATTTTCAGTGTGGCTTTCTAGGATCTAACAAGAAATCGTGTAAGTCAACTCCCTCTGAAAGGACAGTAAGGTGTTCTTAGACAGCTGCTAATGTGGAGGATTGAAACCATTGTTGCCAAAGCTTATCCACACTTTATGTTGTTATGATACGTAAGTGTCAAGCTGCTATGTAGTGAGGGTCTGGTTAGTTTGCTCTGAAACCTCTGAGGAATTACAAAAATGTGACTGACAACCATTTGTGTCCACTGGCCACAATAACCACCCGCCAGGACATGAAAGTGAGGAATTAAATGTACCATTCTGAATCCAAATAGTGAGCTGTTCTTCAGTGACATTTAAACATGTTTGCCAATTGTCAAGTTTAGCTGGTGTGGGAATACTGGGCACACTTAGGCCCTCATTATGTAATTGGTAGTAAAAACCACCTACTGCCACCAAAAGACCGTCGCTGCGGCTAACATCCGTCCGCATAATATGACCTCAGCTGGATATCCGCCACAAGAAAGGTGGAAATCAGGCTGTGGTCATGCTGGCGGACTGTGTTAAGGTGGCAGTGCTACCACCAGCAGCTCCAATCCAGTAGACCGCCGCTAGCCGTATTATGTCAAATAATATGGTCTGGTGGTGTTCTGCTGGTGGGCGCTGCTGGAGGTAGCAGCGCCCCGTCCCGTCCCTTGCCGGAAGACCCCCTGGATCCAGGTAAGTCGGGTTTTCGGCAGGGGAAAGGGTGGGGGGTATTTTGTGTGTGTATAGGGGTGTGTGCATGAGTGTGTGAATGTGTGCGTGAATGAGAATGTATATGTAGTGTTGTTTGCGTGCGTGTATGCATCTAGAATGCGTGTAAGCTGGATATGTGAATGCGTGTCTGCGTTTCAGTGTGAATGTGGTGCGGATGTGTGCATGAATGAATAGATGCATGCGTGTTTGAATGCGTGTATGCCTGTGTAAGTGTGTGTGTGTATGCGTGGTGCGTATCTACGTGTGTGTGTGTAGGGGGTGGGGGACTGGAAGGGGGGAGCGTGGATGGAGGGGGTGGGGGCATCTGTTGAATTGTTGGGCGGGAGGGAGCCTTCTATCAGTGACAGGGAAGGACTTCCCTGTCACTGATAGGGCCTACCGCCATGGTTTTCGTGGTATTACAAATGCCATGAAAACCATGGCGGTAGGCAGGGTCAAAATGCCTGAGGTGGTTCAATAGGGGCCGCCGGGCTGGAGATTCTTATCTCCAGCCCGGCAGCTGCTACCGCCGTGGCAGTCGGAGTGGTACATTGGCAGGTTGGCTTCATGCCGATGGTTCACAATAAACAATGTCATCCTTTTATGTTGAATTCAAATAATATAGATCTATAGTTTGTACGTTTCTTGCCGATGAAGTGGTGACAGGAATTAAAAGAAGCTCATTCTCTGCCCTCCCAAGGATCAGGGAAACAATTGTAGCATTGATACTTGTAGAAACTTTGCTGAGTGCTTGAAGAGGTATTTCCTATGGGGTAGTGAAAGGGGAAGGGGAACTACCCAGGAATCCTCATGGTCTACTGTGAAGGATCGGCCACATGGTGCAATTTGATGTTGTCAATTGAAACAAAAGGAGTTTTATTTGGAACCAGGCAGCAGTGGTAGTATTACAGTTCTGGTACTGTGTATTCTCAGGGCTAGAACCGGTGGTCTATAGGTTGGGCCAATCTCCTTTTTGACAGCAATCTTTTCTCGAAACAGATTCCCAACTTTAGGAATACAGTCTATTAATTTATTTAATTCCCAAGGTGACGGCATAGGCAGATGACTTTTAATTATGAAATTGCAGAATTTTCTGTAAAACAGTGACACGTTCATTTATGTCAAAAGGTGTTTCTGCTGCCAGGGTCATCAGGATCTGGGACATACATAGGTATCCCAAATAGGACATCATAAGGGGTGCGTCCTTCCAAGGACATTATGGGCAGATTATTTAATGCTCTCTGGACACCATATAGGTGATGAACCCAACGACGGCCAGAACCAAATACCCTTGCTGTTAAGGATTGCTTTACGTCTCAGTTCTCTCTCTTCACAACGAAATTTCCCTCAGGATGATATAGGGAGGAGTAATGGAGTTGATCCACCCATTGTTCCCAGGGCCCTGGTCCGAGTGGAATGCTGCCGCATATATCCTGATAAAGTCTTGCAAATCTTTATTAGCGATTCGAGCATCAGCTGACCGTTGTGGCCATACCCACAGGGATCTAGAACATGAGTCAACAGCGACTAAAATATGTTTGTTGCACCACCAGATTGTTAGGGACCACAATGATCCAGGTACACACATTGTAGTGGTTTGTTGGAAATTAAGAGGGGTGTCTGCGGTGGGCGTTTGATGGTGGACTCTTTAATTTGTTGGCAAATGTCACAGCAAAGGACATAGGGGCATATTTATACTCTGTTTGCGCTGGAATTGCGTAGTTTTTTTTTACGCAATTCCGACGCAAAACTAACTCCATATTTATACTTTGGCGTTGGACGCGTCTAGCGCCAAAGTCCATGGAGTTTGCGTCATTTTTTAGCGTGGACACCTACTTTGCTTTAATGAGATGCAAGGTAGGCGTTCCTGTCTAAAAAATTAACTCCGAGGCATGTGCGCCGTATTTACACTCCCGGGCAAAATTCACGCCCGGGAGTGGGCAGGTAAAAAAAAATGACGTACGGCCGCTTTTGCGCCGTTTTTTAGCGCCTGGAAAAGGCAGGCGTTAAGGGACCTGTGGGCTCGGAAGGAGCCCAGAGGTGCCCTCCCATGCCCCCAGGGACACCACCTGTCACCCTTGCCCACCCCAGGAGGACACCCAAGGCTGGAGGGACCCATCCCAGGGACATTAAGGTAAGTTCTGGTAAGTATATATATATATTTTTTTTTTCGTGGCATAGGGGGGCCTGATTTGTGCCCCCCTACATGCCACTATGCCCAATGACCATGCCCAGGGGACAGAAGTCCCCTGGGCATGGCCATTGGGCAAGGGGGCATGACTCCTGTCTTTGCTAAGACAGGAGTCATTTCTATGGGGTTTGGGAGTCGAAAAAAATGGCGCAAATCGGGTTGAGGCGAAAAATTTGCCTCAGCCTGACTTGCCCCATTTTTTGACGCCCAAGCTCCATATCCCCCTACGCCGGCGCTGCCTGGTGTACGTCGTTTTTTTCCACGCACACCAGGCAGCGCCAGCGGCTAACGCCGGCTAACGTCATTGATTGAATACGGCGCCCGCATGGCGCTTCAGAATGGCGTTAGCCGGCGCTAATTTTTTTGGCGCAAAACTGCGTTAGCGCAGTTTTGCGTCAAAAAGTATAAATATGTCCCATACTGTTTGGTCTGCTTGTATAAACCTGGCTACTAGTAGTGTTTCTGTAGCAGAGATATATTAGCGCCACACAAGCATGGGCAGAAGCAACACACTCATGCACTGCTTTAATAAAATCTGGTCTCTGATCTTGTTTGGGGATCACATGATGCCCCCCCCCTGGAATTGTTGTGAATGTGATGTTTTGGACACCGAGGTGGTAGATATATTTAGCAGTGAACGCTTTTGGTAGGGGCTTGACTTCAGCCGAGGCTTTCACTGCAGCCAATGTCTCATTATCAAGTGTCATGTGAGAATGAGTAATTGCAGCAACAGAAGTTGTAGGTACTGCCGATTTGGCGGCTGCATCAGCCAAAGTGTTTCCTGTAACGTGTACTCCTACATGTTGGTGGCCCAATGTATGTACTACATGAGCTCTGGGTAGTTTACCCTTAAGATCTGCTACCCTCCCCCACAAGTTCTTGTGGTTGATGGTGTTCACTTTGGAATCACTGAACCCGTTCAGGTGCCAACGATGTAAGTAATCATTGTAAGACTGGACACAGTAACACGAATCACACACAATCAGTGTTGGATGTGCAGGATCTGTATGTTCCAGTGCCAAGACCAAAGTTTTAAGTTCAGCAAGCTGAGCCATGCAGCCCCCTATGGGTCAGTGTGTACGGATTTTGAGGGTGGAATGTACTGCCCCTCATTACCCCGCTAACAACAGCGCAAGCTGTGGAGTATTGGTGTTTGGTACCTACAGCTGGATGTGTTGAACAATTAGTATAAATGATGACTCAGGATTGGTCAAGAGGTAAGATGTTAGTGGGCACGAGGTATTCAAACTCATATTGGAGGAATTCTTGATCTGTAGTTTTGAGTCAAAAACATAATCAACATCAGTGGCAGTCAGGGAGGCTGCCCTTTGATTCCAACGTGGATGTAATGTTTTTGCATTTGGAACACTAGCTTTGGTGACCACCTCAAGGGCAGGCACCAGGTTAACAACATTGATGTGTTTCCCTTGGGCAAGTGGTCTCTCCTTAATGACAGCCACCTGAACAGCAGTCAGTATTTTTTCTGTTGGTGCAAAATGTTGTTCTGCATTGAAGTACAAATGTGATTTGTATGCTATGGGTACTGTGTCACCCTCATTGAATGTGACATAGGTGAACCCAATGCCACTAACAATTATTCTGATGACTAAATTTATTTTATCACGTGTGTTTAAGTGTTGTGCTTCTAACATGTCTTGGTTGAAGATCTCTGAGAATGCACGTGTGTTCTGGTGTTCAATGTTTACTTTAAAAGTCAGGATGTATTAGATCATAAAGAGGTTTTATGCATTGTGCATAATCTGGAATGTGTGGTCTGCCAAAGTTGAAGAAACCCAGCAATGTCTGCAGTTTCTTGATGGTGTTTGGAGGTTGTAATTGAGCAATTTTTTCTAGAAAGTATGGGGTCAGGCTCTTGCCTTCATCTGATAATTCGTATCCTAGGCATTTGACACTGAAAAAGGCAATTTATTTTTCTTAAAATTAAATGTGTAGCCTTGGGGTGGCGAATCCTAAGACAATGCTATCCACCCTGGCTAAATGTAGATTGAGTATTTCATTTGTGAGATAGATTTGATCCACATAGGACAACGCCTCATGGTCAATATAATGTGAGATTGCTGTTACTCGGGAAGAAATCAACCCAGGGCTGTTCTTATACCCTTTGGGCAAATGGCAAAGTGCCTCTGAGAGTCAAGCGTGCTAAAGGCACTAAGATCCCAACTTTCAGGCACTAGATTTTGGCTGAAAACAACCATTAGAAACATCCAGGGTTGTTTAGTTTTTTGTGCACTATATTGTTTATTAGTGCTATGCATTTTGTATTACAAGTGTGCATATGTGATCTAAGACTATTCTATATGAATGGCCTGGTCATGCTACGGGGAATAACAGGTTATTCATTGCAGAGAGACAGGTTATGATCACACCTTGATAATTCAGTTGAGTGAGAATGTCTTTAGCTTCATGTTTAATGGGATATTGAGGCGGGATCTGTGGTGTTGATCTGATTGGAGTTACATGGTAGGGGGGATCTTTATCCCACCCTACATGGTTGCAGTCTAGCGCAGGAGCCTGTGTCAAATCCCAAACAGCAGCATAGGATTCTGATGTCTCTAGCTGCACAGATTCTCCTCTCTGGCTTCTTCTGTCTTTAATTTATTTTTGTTTATCCCAGCTTTTTAGAGCCCTCTTATGCTTGCCTAGTACTTTCCTTAGTGGAAGTACTCTGTATCTAAGGTTTAGTTGGTCTGGCCAGGACTTTCCCGGCCTATGCTAGTATAGGTTTTGTAAATAATATTTGGCAGCTCGCACTCCTGGTCCTGTCAGTGCTGCTGCTTCCCCTTTTATATTACTTAATATAACATCCCCTAATCCAGGACTGGGGCTGCCCTGTGTTTGTTTTGAATGTGTTTTAACACTTCCAGTAAGTTGGCAAATGTTAGGGTACCATGCATTGTGGTCTATATTGAGCAGGAGACTGTGTCCCAAGTGGCAAAATCCTCTATTGAAGGAACCATTTTGAATGGCAAGCACATTGTGCAAACTCTATGTTTATGTTTGGGTCTCATATGGGGAAACACTGCTTCCAGCTGGTTTGTTTTTTGTGCAACCCAGAATGGAATCTTTTCCCCCTCAGTGGGTGCTTTATCCATAATGGAGTGCTAATTTGTGGATTTATTCCTGTAACAGCCAATTGGTTATTAGCTTTAGAAGCCCTCGCTGGGGTGGTATTCAAAGTCTGCATTACACATTGTATTAAGCGTGTATTTATTGCTACTAGCTCATTGTATGATGTGTGCGCATCAGCTATTTGCATAGCCTGCACTTTGGGATGTAGTGTATAATTGGCAAATCTAGGCTATGTAGGTCCATCATTACTCAAGAGACCTAGGCGGTCATTCCAACCGCGGCGGGCGGCGGTAGCCGCCCGCCTGGCGGGAACAGCCGAATGACCGCACCACGGTCAAAAGACCGCGGCGGCCATTCTGGCTTTCCCGCTGGGCCGGCGGGCGACCGCCAAAAGCCCGCCCGCCGGCCCAGCGGGAAAGACCCAGCAACGATGAAGCCGGCTCCGAATGGAGCCGGCGGAGTTGCTGGGGTGCGACGGGTGCAGTGGCACCCGTCGCGATTTTCAGTGTCTGCAGAGCAGACACTGAAAATCATTATGGGGCCCTGTTAGGGGGCCCCACGACACCCGTTCACGCCATCCTGTTCCTGGCGGTAAAAACCACCAGGAACGGGATGGCGGGAAGGGGGTCGGAATCCCCATGGCGGCGCTGGAGGATTCCCTCGGCCAGGGGAAAACCGGCGGGAAACCGCCGGTTCCCCTTTTCTGACCGCAGCTTTACCGCTGCGGTCAGAATGGCCCAGGAAGCACCACCAGCCTGTTGGCGGTGCTTCTGCGGTCGTTGGCCCTGGCGGTCGGTGACCGCCAGGGTCAGAATGACCCCCCTAATCTAACAGGTTGTACTACATGTGGGAAGGTGCCATTGAACCAATTATGGCGTATTTGATAATAGAGGTATTTCTAAATATTGATATACTCTGTACTGTTGTGGTATGTTTGCAATTCTGTATGTGTAGAATGTTATGGAGTCTGCATTTACTTCAGGAAAGATGACTCAAGAATAAAATATTTATATTCTGTATGCGTTGTGAGCTTCTACAACAAATGTAACCTTCCCACCCTCATTTCTTAAGCCATTAGCTAAAAGTAACTGTGTGACTGGCAGTCTACAGTTTTCTCTGCAATTCACTGGTTGTGCCATGTTAGCTAACGGATATCAGAGACTGGAACACAAACGAGGCAAATCCTTTAAAGGTTCAAGCTTGAACAAACTACAGTCCGGATAGGTGCTCCCTATTATGCTGGGGAGAATTCTTCCTAAGAGCATGGACATCTGTGCATAATGGTACTTAGGGTACTTTTAGTGTGTGTGAGACAGAGATACACTGGACACCTGTATAATTAGTGCCTAACCAATTTTCCGGATCACCATGTTGTAAGACTCTCGTTATTCGAACAAGACTTCTGAATTTGGGGAGGCAGCTCCAAGCCCAACCCTACTGACTTGCTTTCAGCACCTCACGCAACCCAAGCAGGAAAAGGTGAATTGTGGCAGCCTATCGCATGACACTCTAGTGACCTCTAAGGGAAGTCGCGGTGAACAGACCTCCCCCTTTCTCTTCTTGGCAAAAGGTCTCATACACACACAGGTAAATGAAAAGATGCAGGGTAGTTTTCAAATACATTTATTGAAAAGACTGCAATCTACGATAAAATATGTGAGCTGCAATTATTAGGAAAATGAGGCATAACAAAATCAAGATTGTGACTGTTAGTGAGAAAAAGATTAACAATCCCAACATATTGCAATTAACATGTATTCAGAATTCCTACCTAATGCCTATCATCTAGCTCCTAACGAGAGAACAGCGATGATAGCTCAATCTGCCCATACTCAGTCCATGACAGAAGCACCCTCCCCCATTACCTTAGAACAGTGATACTCAAAGTATGGTCCCGAGAGCCACATGCGGCCCTCCTGACCATTATGTGTTCAGGTCAACAGCAGCACTGGGCTGCTGTTTATTCAGCACGGACATTAAAATATATTTTATAAACTGGGAATCATTTATTTCAATGTTAATTATAGTTAAATAAAGGAAGGAACTAGGATGTCTTGCACATCTTAACTTTAGGAACACTTTCATTTATAAAGACATCTTGCAGCAAATATGTAAAAATATGATAAAGTCTCTTCAAAATTCAAAATAAATATGTTATTAAAATGCAGAACTGTTTCAGTTAAGTAAATCAGATTAGATCAGTGCATTGAGAAGTATTATTTTTAAGTGATAGTTTCCAAACATGAATTTATAAACATTTATAGGCCCTCCTGACCATTATGTGTTCAGGTCAACAGCAGCACTGGGCTGCTGTTTATTCAGCACGGACATTAAAATATATTTTATAAACTGGGAATCATTTATTTAAATGTTAATTATAGTTAAATAAAGGAAGTCTCTAGGATGTATTGCACATCTTAACTTTAGGAACACTTTCATTTATAAAGACATCTTGCAGCAAATATGTAAAAATATGATAAAGTCTCTTCAAAATTCAAAATAAATATTTTATTAAAATGCAGAACTGTTTCAGTTAAGTAAATCAGATTAGATCAGTGCATTGAGAAGTATTATTTTTAAGTGATAGTTTCCAAACATGAATTTATAAACATTTATACTTCCTTACTCACCCTGACAACTATGCCAATACTGAACCAGAAGGCAAGTCAGTCATTATGTGCACCCTTTGGGTTCCGGGGTTGCTATTATACATTATACAGCATTATAGTTTGTTAAATAAAACATAGGAGAAGTTTTTGTACAGTGCACGTCGTGAAGTCATGCATTTCAAGGTCTTCTTATTATAGGTGATAATGAAGAAAATGAGGGAAAGTGAAACAAAACAATTGCCTAGGATCACTCTATTTGGTCAAATGGGGACGCCAGGATTGATCCTAGGTTTTCTGGTTCCACATTGTGCAATTCAGTTTAGCCACTCTACATACATGCTTGGCTTTCCCACCTTAACAACTCCCTGATCCCTACCCTACCGACACCAGTGCAACCGTTGGTCACACCACCAAGCAAACATTTTAGCCCCCGGGAAAATGTTTGTGAGTGCCCATGCCTTAGAAGGAAGGTCTGCCCTTCGTTTCCTCAGCTGGCTTGCAGAGACAAGGCTGAGGTCTTGCTGAAAAATGGTCTGCAGCATAGATGGAAATCCTGGTCGGAAGGATGCCTTTCCTACATGGTGTTTTATAGAAAGCATGTTTTTGTTCCGTGAAATTAGCCTGACGTGGGCATGTGCTGAAGTGTAAGACAACGTGCGTGCTCTTGTGGTGACAATACCAAACATTATCTCGTGTTGGTCAAGTAGTGTTCTCTGTCAACCCTGGGGCAGGAACATGATGAGAAATGTTGTGCAAAACAATAATGATGCTCTTGCAGAATAACAGCTAATTAGGAGAAATGAAACACCCTCTCTGAAAAGCAAGCTATTCTAAAATGAATAAAAGGGATAAATGAAAAAAGAGCATATTATCTAGGTAAAAGGGCACAAGCTGTAAGTCTAATCTAAGCTAAAATATATGTTCCCGACCAAGGTACTAAAATGAACCCATGACAACTGCAACCAAAATGACGTTTCCTACACTGCTATAAGACTATAATTTCTTCTGGTCGAGTGGGCTTCAACCTAATGAGAGAAAATGCACACAACGACCAAAATATATCTCATTCCAAGGCATACAAGTAACTCAGTGAAGTCTAGCTGCAGTCTGTTGAATGGTCCTCCTAATCTGCTTATGTGACTCAGAGTGCCTAACTGTGCATTTCCCTACATTTATCTGCTGACATGTGACACATCTGTGACACAGGGCTTCTGCTATCTATCTGAATTGGGCTTAAACCATGTCTGCCTAAACGATCTAATCATTGCATCACAACCTATATGAGCTTTTCATGATAATGTCTAGCCATGGGTGGTAGCAAACTGTTTGGTTACATAGCTCTTCCATCATTGTCAGCTCTTTTGACACATCCAACTCTAACCCAACTCCGCTGCTCTTCTTCTGTCACTTCTTCCTGCAATTCTAACTGCTTTCCATGTACCAACAGCAGTTAACAGGAAATGTTGACTTGTCTGATCATTAAAGGAAGTGCAGCTTAGGGTGCAGTATCTTGCCACTTCGTCTGCATACATATTTCCCAGTGTTAAGTGGTACACAATCAGTGGACTTGTGATGTGCAGCACATTTCACAACAGCAATTTGGGTTGGCCATTGTAATGAATTCAACAGATTGTAGACTTTATTCTGGTTTCGAATTGGTGAGCCAGAAGAGGTCATAAAGCCTCTCTGGGAACATAACTGTCCAAAGTCATAAACAACACCAACGCCATATTGACTATCAGTGAGAATTGTCACTTTCAGCTGCTCAGAAACACAGGATGCTCTAGTAAGACCAATCAATTCTGCTACTTGGACAGAGAAGACTCCTCAAAGCCAGAAAACTTCAATCACATCTGAGACTGTGCAAACTGCATAGCCAGTTCTCTGGATACCAAGCCATCAACAAACATGAAATATTCATTTTCAGCAAGGGAAACATCTTGAATGTCAAGTCTTGGCTTGGTGCATAGTTCAGTAACATGGAGACAGTCATGCTCAATATCATCAGAACAATCAGTTACATTTTCAACAGGGCCAGGTAACACAGTGCAGCGTTTCAAATTAACATTGGGTGCCGCAATGATGACTTGTTCATAACGGGTCAAAAGCATGCTTGTAAGATACTGGGTCTTGGTTTGGGTTAACAAGATTTCTACGAAATTGGGCAAAAAAACATTCAGGGGGTGACCCATGAAGTGTTTGCACTGACCTGCTTACAGCTTTAATGACTTTAAGGCACCCAAGCAAAGCTGATCAAGTGTGGCAGAAAAATAAGCAACAGGCTTGTTCGCATTTCCGTGCAATTGAGTAAAAACGAAGAGAGTACATCCCTCCTCTCACAGCAGTACAGAGAAAAACATTTGTTATAATCAGACATTCCCAGAGCAGGGGCACAACAGAGATTTTCTCTCAGCTCTGTGAAATCATATTTGCAGTTGTCATCCAATGGTCCAAGATCAGACACATCTTTATGTGTCAGCCTCTGTAAAGGCGTGGCGAAAAGGGAAAAGATTGGAATCCACTGGCAATAGTAGCCAAGCATTCCCAAGAAAATTCAGACTTCTTCCTGTGTGGCAGGGGGACTCATTTTCAGAATTGCTGAGATTCTTTCTTGCAACACCTTATGTACACCTTTTTCAATGTGGAAAGAACTTCTTTCTGACAATACTGTAATTTAGTCGAGGACACTTTATGTCCATTCCCTCCTAAATGATCCAAAAGAGCATTTATGTCTCTCATACAGGCTTCTTGAATGTTTGATGCTACAAGTAGGTCATCAATATACTAAACCAAGACTGAATGGTAGAGCATTTTAAGGGACTCCAGATTATTTTTCAAGATCGGGTTGAAAATGGATGGACTCTTGGTATACCATTGTGGAACTTGGCACCATGCCAAAACATGTATGCCAAACTGAAACGCAAAGAGAAACTGGCTCTTCTCATCCAACAGTATGGAGAAGAATGCTTGGCAAAGGTCAATCGTGGTTAACCATTCTGCTTCACATGGAATTTGGATTAAAATTACTGCTGGTTTCGGTACCACGGAACAAAATGGGATCACAATTTCATTCACTTTTCTAAGGTCCTGGACTATGCAGTATTTTCCATTGGTCAGCCACAGTCCCATAATGGGTGAGCTACATGGACTTCCCATATTCTCTTTCAGGGTACCCTCCTCAATTAAATTTTTTATCAAGGAAGTAGTTCCTGCAATTGTCTCGGTGTCATGTTAAAAGGGTGAAGTTTCTGATACACCGCATTTGGTTTCACTATTACTTTTACAGGCTCAGCTCCTTTAATAAGTCCCATCTTTTTAATGAAAAATCCCAAACTTCAGGCAACACAGTGTCTATCAAATTCTTAGGCAAGTCATTGCATTCAGTATTGTGCACAATGTGATACTCGGGTCCACCTGAAGAATCTCTATAAAATCCTCATCACTAAAATCCATTAGGGAAACTATGATGCCAACTGATTCACATATACATTTGAAACCTGATTTACATTCTGTCAGGGAACATTTGTCTGCTGCTGACCCATCGTAGCTTGTGGTATCTGCATCTGCTGTCCCTGGGGCACATTTAAATTCTGCACTCGGGGTCTTTGCACTTTTTGTTTCTGAACCTGATTAGTACGTTGTGACTGCATTATGCCTCCATTTTGCATCTGATTATTATTCACATTAAAGGGACACCCCCTTTGCCAATGTCCTAAGTTTCCACATGTGTGACACAGATTAGACCTTCTCAAGGTCTGGACATCAACAACACCAATCTGCTCTATCTGAACACCACATCCTCTAACTCTAAGATGGAAAACATTTGTTCCCTGCTGTTGCACTTCTTGCATACCACCAGTATTCACTAACATCTGCGGACTTTGACTAGCTTAAAGTGCAGCATTTAATTGCATAACTATCACCTTTTCCTTCATTTTCTTCTGCTTCAATTACAGTTCAACACAGAAGTATTTTGCATACCACAGGATTTTGTCTAAAGGTTTGTTCTGCCAACAAATCAAATGCTGCTGAATCATTTTATTTATGTCTGGTTTCAATCCTTGTTCAAATCTGACACAAAGTAACCCATATCTTTAACTTTTATGGTTTCTCTACCACTATAATGTTTAAATGCCTGCAACAATCTCTCATAACAGGAATTAATTCACTCCTTAGATTCTTGAGTTATCCTGTCAATCCTCAGCCAATCAATGTCTTTCAGTGACACTTTGACCTTTAAAAAGCCAATTACCATATAATACTTTTTCATCACCTCTTCAGACAGCGCACCTGTTACTGGGTCTCTTGGAGGCTCACTTTCAGGCCAATTAGCAAAAACGGTCACGTTGAACCACAATGTCAAACAGTGTATTCAAATCTTCCCAAAGGCATTTTTAAATTTTCTGAAACCTATCTGTCTCCCTATACCATACCACTGGCTTCTCTCTCAATTCAGGTAATCATTTGTGAATGACAAAATATCACTCCTACTCCAGGGTACATGAACATAACCTCCACCTGGAATTGCTCTCTTAGGAAACATCTTCACATTAGCCTCAGCCTGATTTGCTCCTACCGGAGGCACATCTGTTTTCACTTTCCTATGATCTCTTCTCTTCACCCATCTACCTTCCCACTTATCTAACTCTCTCCATTTCTGGATGTACGTGATTCATTCTCGAATCTGCAGTTTCATTCCAGGAAAACTCATGCTTGCTACATCCTTGTCACTGAGTCCCAATCTGTAACTGTTCTTTAAGGGCTTTGATCTCTCTCAATCCAAGTCATATTTCTCAGCTATTTCAGATAGTCTATCATAATCCTGTCCTGCATGTTTGCTAATGCCTTTACACATAAACTGCAGTTCATCCTCTGTGTAACTCTCTAATTGGGCTGTGTCTAAAATTCCTAATATCATTTAATTTAATTTCAATTTCAATATGGACACATTCTGTTGTGATTCGCTCTCCGGAATGTTGTCTGCATTTGCACTGTAACGCGTTTCACCTGTTGCACCTCCAAGACTCACATTATTTAGTCAATCGTTCAATTGCTGTGCAGTGAAACCTCACAAACGTACTGAATTATTATGCAACAGTTCTGCTCTTGAAGGACCTTCAATTTGCTGATTCGGGGTACTTGCAAAAGACATGTCTTCTTGTGTGTAAAAAGGTATTCTTCCTAGTGGGGTACTTCAATTAACACTTGGCATCTGCTCTGATCTGGGCACAAAATAAGGTGAGGATCTCTGAGGAAACCTTGCATCAGGAGTAAATCCTTTATGACTTGTCATTAATGTTGGATCTGTAATCCGTGCATGGACTAATGTTCTCAGAAGAGAATGAATTTCTTCTATTCCTGAATCATTCAAATATACTGATCTCTGCCCACTGTTTGATGTCATCCCATTGGATGTAACTGGAAAATTAGACACAGTTGGGACATTTAATGAGTACGCATTACTTCCAGACATATCTGGAACAAACAAAGTAACAACTGACCCTATTGTTACAGGAACTGTGAATGCATCTGAACCAATATAATTTGTCTGGTTTTGGAGAATTGTCATTCCTACACATTGTCTTGGCAAAGTAGTACTGAATCTTTGTCCTGTTTGAATCATAGAAACATTTGGTATGGGCAGATTTGGACTGAACATTTGCACAGGTTGACTTGAATTAAGACTGTGCTGGTGGGTTCACATATGTTGTCTGTACTCGCTGGTTCATGATAGAATTCAGTACAATCTGATTTATGTTGGGATTCTGTATGGGCTGAACTGTGCTAAAGCTCTGAACTGGTTGATTCACACTAGTAATCTCTGTCACTGAATTCGCAGATGTATCTGGCACTATCTGATTCGGGGTTTGTGCAACTAGGTAGTAGGCACATTAGGGATTACATCTCATGCAGCTTTACTTGTTGTTCCTGCCACTACAGAATGATATGAAGGCGGATGATTTAACAATATCTGATTTACAAATTCATCATCCGAATCGCTCTTATATGTCTCAGTCTTTTCCTTCTCAGTCACTGTTGTCCTTTCTGTTTTCCTCTTACTCTTTGGATTAGTGCTTTCTCCTTCTTCACTACTTTTGCCGATCGTTTGAGTGCAAGCGAACTTCTTTTTTCTTTTGTGTCTCTCCTTCATGCTCATGGCGTGGCGATTTGAACCGACTCGCTTATGTGAAACTGTATTACTTTTCATTTTCAATGTATGTGGCAAGAAAAGTCCGGTTAGGAGTTTACAATGCTAATAGCTCTAACTCGAGCAAATGCAAGACCCATTATATTTTAAATGCTTGTTTTTCAGTTTCCGACAAGCTATGTGTTCCCAAATATTAAGTGCTTCAAACTGTGCAGGTCTTGAAGGCGGTTTAAAATCTCATAAAGGGCTTGCCTCAGCTTCTCATGAATTGTTATATTAAAATTTCAATAGTGAGGAAATGCTAATGCACCGTCTTTCTCAGTAATTTTGTTCCTTTGTTCAAGCCACAAACATGTGTGAAGACGTTTTTCAGACATAACATAATGACCTGGAGTACATTTGGGTGGGGTTTCTGCACCCTTTCTCACTGGAAAAAAATAATCTCCTCTCAATGCACTTTTCAATGCTTTAAAGAACTTCAATTTCATTCAAATTCAATAAATCACAATAAACTTTTCATTCAAATCAAAAAGTAACTTCAATCCTACAATCCTCTTTCAATGTTCTCAACCAATAGCAAAGCAGCACTGTCCAACAATACCAGAGCAGCTCCACACCAACCGAACTATACAAGTGCGACACACAATGATGTTTAACTCACTTCATGCAGCAACTCATTCGTTTTGCAATTGTCTCACACAATCACTGTCACACACACACACCTAATGCAAAATGTTGTGAGCGAAAAACCAACAACCTGTCTGCATACTACAGGATGAAAACCAAAATCTTCAAAGCAGTACATAGATACACTTTCCAACTATGGCTTTCACAATTACACAACAAATGAGACTTGACCAGCAAATCTCGCTCCAGTGGATACATATCTTCAATGTGCACTCAAGATTCACTTAATACGAAGCAAACCCATATTATCTCAAAGGAAACTATTGGCACTGTGAAGCATCTCACTGCAGATAATAAATTAACCATGGTGTTCTACACTTGTGCATTATCCCGGTATCCTAGGCCACAACGGACCCATCAATAACAACAATCGCCACTATCAAACAATTGCAGAAACTCCACAGTACACTTCACAACATCACACTTTACCGCAATCTCAGGACAAAAGCAATTCAAGCGCAAAACCTATCAATGCTCACACATCTATCTTTCGCAGGAATGTCAAAGGAATTTCATCATTCTTCGGAACGAACCATGGGACCGAATTCGGGGTGGGCAAATTTGAAGTGGGCAGAACGCATGGCAATTATACTATTTCTCTAGCACTGTGCTTAACTTTTTCTACCCCCTTGTGGATCAAATCATCCTCTGCTATCAAATTTGCTGTAGCATATTCCTTTTCAGGACTATGCTCTGAAGGGGGACGATGAATCTTTTGGCCCAGCATAAGTGTATGGAGATAAAGGTATGAACTACACAACAAAACATTTAGACTAAAAGCATGACCAATTTGGTCACACAATGAAAACTCCAGTCTAGGAAAAGCCTAAGGGAGTTTATTACAAGTTAAGGCTCAAAGTAACATAAATTATTCTCAAAACAAGGCTATAGAGATACCGAATCATGATAGGATGTCCAAACTTCCTAAAGAAGTTCAAATTAATTAACATCAAAAAGACTAACCATTCAATTAACCCTACACACAAAAGCAATAAGAAATTCTGAAAAGGAGGAAACAAATGCTGGGCAAGGGGTAACTCTACAAATTAGCAATCCCATATCATTGGTGTGGTAGGGTCAAGCACATGTGAGCAAAAAGACAAAAAAGCACAAAAAGGACAAAAATAATTTGGAAAAGGAAATCTAGGGAAACAGGTGACTAAGATTGACCAAAATAAGTCAAAAGAGAAAGGGAAGGCGTCAGCATTTCAGGAGCCCGATCAAGAGTCTTCTTCTCTTAGGTCAGGGAAAAAATCTCTAAGTCTCAGCAAGGGGCAAAGGATAGAGAGGACTATACCTCTCAGAATTTCGAAAGGAAATCTAGGAAAACAGGTGACTAAGATTGACTAAAATAAGTCAAAAGAGAAAGGGAAGGCGTCGGCATTTCAGGAGCTCGATCAAGAGTCTTCTTCTCTTGGGTCAGGGAAAAAAATTCTAAGTCTCAGCAAGGGCAAAGGGTAGAGAGGACTATACCTCTCAGAGTCCAAAGAGTTCAGCTTCTAAAGGGAAGGTGAGAAGAATGCTGCAAATCCAAATGGGAAATGGTATATTAAAGTTCATAGGTCTCATCACCTACATGTGGAAGACATTCCATCCTGGCTCATCCGTGTGAACCGAAACAATTGTATACATAGGTGGTCATTACGAGTTTGACGGTCTTGGGACCGCCATGTTGGTGGCAGCGGTCGTACCGCCAACGGACTGGCGGTGAAGACCGCCATATTATGACCATGAGGGTCTTTCCAACATAACACAGCCAATACATTGCCAGTAACACCAGTGCGGAGGGGCCACTACCGACGGCGGTAGGCATATCCAGGCTGGCGGGGACCACAATTCCGGCAAGCGTATTACGAGGTTGCACACTGTAGGAGGCTGGCCTGGTGTGTGGTGGGTACCTAATAGCACCTTATAACAGGTCCAGTTATCCCTTATTACTGTAATGTAGGCAATGTCTAGAAGCCAGGCTCTCTAGAGGTAGCTGTGGATGAGCCAAGGCTTATCTTGGAGACATGCAAAGCTCATGCAATACCACTGTAGTCACACAGTACTTACACACATGAGAGAAAACACTCAGTGTTACAAAAATAAAGGTACTTTATTTTGGTAACACAAATGCCAAAAATACCATAGAGGCTATACTCCGTTAGGAGGTAAATAATACACAAATTATATACATTAGTATGCAGAAATAGGCATGAAAACAGTTAGTAAACAGTGCAATTAGTTAAAATCACAATACTTAGAAATGGACCTAGGGGGAGCACGAACCATATACTAAGAAAGTGGAATCCAAAGGTCAGTCTCCCACCTAGGCAAGTGTAGTGTGTAGAGGGGAGCTGGTAGTACTTAGAAAGCCCAAAGGTTAGTACCAGAACCCACCCAATGGCCAGGAAAACAGGAATAAATCACAGTAAGTTTCCTAGACTTAAAGAAAAGAAAGATAGAAGAACAGAAAGAAGAATAGAAGAATATTGCAAAACCCAAAAGAGACTGCAAGACACCAAAAGTGGATTCCTAGACCAGATGACCTGTGGAAAGAGGGGACCAAGTCCAAGAAGCGCAGAACAGTCCAGGAAGGGCAGGAGCCCCAACCCACCAGGAGGAAGGTGCAAAGAGTGACCCACCAGTGAGGATGAAGAGTCAGCACTGCACTCAAGAAGACAGAGTTGGGGTCCTGGAGGGTGCAGGTGATGCCCTATGCCAGATGGAGGACTGCGGTCAGATTTGCGTCGTCGGAGTCCGCCAACAAGCCTTGACAAGCCTAAAGCTCAGGGTTAGTGGAAAATGGTGCTGCCCGGGGCCACAAACTACAGGTGGATTCTACCCTGGAAGAGAAGTCAGAGAGGGCCCTCAGCGACACAGAGAGCCCACAGAAGATCAGGCAGCACACACAGGAGTCCCATAGCACGGGGACAATAAAGTTGCAAAAGAGGCCCATGCAGCACTACGACGAAGGCTCCCACGTTGCCGGGGAACCATGCAGGAAGCTGTGCGTCGCAGGATATAGTGCTGGGGGCTGGAGCTTCAAGTTGCACGAAGAACTTGGAAGAAGGATGCCAAAAAGCCTTGGCAGCTGCAAAAGACGCCGTGCATGAAGATACTGTCTTGCGTGAGGAGGCAAGGTCTTACCTTCACCAAAGTTGGACAGCTGGAAGAAAGGACCGTCAAGACCCTTTCAGTCCGCCATTTGTTTTGCAGGATCCACACAGCTCAGCAGGAGAGAGGATCCATGCAGATGGTCGTTGTTGCAGTTGGTGCCTGCAGAAGTAGAGGAGTGACTCCTTCACCCCAAGGGAGATTCCTTCTTCCTTCTGATGCAGGCTGAAGACGGGCTGTCTTCAGAGGATGCACGACTGGGAAATTGTTGAAGTTGCTGGCAGGAGCCAGATATACAATGTTGCATTAGGCATCTTGCTTCTTTGTTGCAGCTTGTAGGGTTCCTGGAGGGCCCAGATGCAGTTTCTTTGGTGAGAAGTCAAAGTGGAGAGTGCAGAGGATTCCTGCTGGAGTCTTGCAATCAGAATCTGAGGAACCACCCAAAGGTGGGACCCTAAATAGCCCTCAAAGGGGGATTGGTCACCTAACCAGGTAAGCACCTATCAGGGGAGGGCTCTGACATCACCTGTTGGCACTGGCCACTCATGTGCTCCCAGAGTTCCGTGCCAACCTTGAATCCAAGATGGCAAAACCCAGGAACACTCTGGAGGAGCTCTGAGCACCACCCCTGTGGGGTGATGGACAGGGGAGTGGTCACTCCCCTTTCATTTGTCTAGTTTTGTGCCAGAGCAGGGACTGGGGGTCCCTGAACCGGTGTGGACTGGTTTATGCAAGGAGGGACCAAATGTGTCCTTCAAAGCATTGCCATTGGCATGGGGAGGCTACCCCTGCCCAGCCTGTAACACCTGTTTCCAAAGGGAGAGGGTGTCACACTCCTCTCCCAAAGGAAATTCTTTGTTCTGCCTTCCTGGGCTTGAGTTTCTCTAGCAACAGGAGGGCAGAAACCTGTCTGGGAGGTGGCAGCAGCTTGGGCTGCCTGGGAACCCTCAGAAAGCTGAAATGGCAATACTGGGGGTCTAAGGAGCAACCAGAGTGCATGGAATTGTGCAACCAATGCTTGCAAAAGTGTTGGGGTTTAATTCCAACATGTTTGATACCAAACATGCCTATGTTTGGAGTTACCTTTATGTTGCTGGACATAGGTAGTGCCCTATGTCTAGTACACGCGTAAAATGGCGTTCCTGCACTCACAAAGTCCAGGAAAATGGGCCTGGAGTTTGAGAAGGCACCTCTGCTAGTGCAGGGGTGCCCTCACACACAGGTACTTTGCACCCTGCCCTCCAGGCTAGAAGGCCTGCCATAGGGATGACTTGTAAGTGACCTGGTGTAGTGGCAGTGAAAGGGTGCTTGCAACTTTTCATGCAGGCTGCAAAGGCAGTCCTGCAGAAGCCTTTGAATGGTCTCCCTGTGGGTGGCAAAATAGATGCTGCAGCCCATAGGAATCCCCTTGAACCTCAATGCCCTGGGTACCTAGGTACCATATACTTACAGGGACTTATAAGGGGGCACCAGTATGCCAATTGTGGGTGAAATACTGTGTTAACAGTAACCAACAACTAAATTTAAGGGAAAGAGCATAACTACTGGTGTCCTGGTTAGCAGGATCCCAGTAGACACAGTCAAACACACTGACAAACAGGCCAAAAGTTGGGGTACCCAAGCTAGAAAGAGCTACTTTCCTACACACACACAGCCAGGATTTGCAGCGCAGTCACACAGCCACCAAAACCCTGACAGAACCGAACGCTATACAAGGAGACACTCACCTTCAGGAACACAGACATGTTCAGAGCCGCCAAGGAACCAGAACTTGAAGTCTTTCCACTGCTCCTGATCGCCCTACGTCTCCGGAAACCAGCGACGACGAAGACAACAACCGTAAGTACACCTACCTAGCACACACTGGAGGGAAAGGTATTACAACATACGCACACACATAATAAATGCCACACACACATGTAACCACACACTGATACTAAGACACACACACGCACACAAACATAACACACACCACCCCACACACACAGATCACCACCACAGGCTAACAAACATATACACAACACCACTGAGTCACACAACATCATAATGGCAACTGCACAAACGTGTTGTCAACCCATAGAACTGCACACCTATACATGACAACACATACTGACACCAACACGCAAAGACAACTCACAACCTATCAACACCATCACACACACTTACAATGTACAACATGTCACACCACGCCCACACAATTAACAATGCAAATAACATAGCCATCACCACACACACACTGACGCACACACAACAACCACACACTGGCACACAACACCACCACAACACATCACACCACATACTATGCACAACTTAGCTACACACATGCATGGAACTACACAATCATATCACAGACACAAAACACACCAATAGCAGCGGGACCAATGGCAGGGCCACACACACACATACAGCCCAGGCAAAACATCTAGCACAACCAACACACACAACTCACACACAGACAAAGCAAAGCCCACAAACACAAAACATCCATGTCGAAGGAAAGCCAGGACAAGAATGTTACCATCGATACCAACACCAGGTTGGACCTCTTGTATTCAACCACAAAAGGTTGTAAAACTATATACAAATATGAGGTCATTGGCCAGTCCATTGTTCATGGGGCCCAACTTGACTCCTGACTACAAAATGACCTCCACGGTGTTGGGGCATCAAGGAGTACAGGCAGGCACCTCAGGGGTGAGGAGGTTTGTGGAGTTGAGGGTTTGGACCTTGAAGGGGGATCCTTGGGTTTGGGTTTCACTGGGGAGGCCTTGGGTTTGTGTTTGGCCTTGGTTGGAGGCTCTTCAGGTTTTGCCTTGGGAGTGGGTACCTTGGGTTTGGGGGGTGTCAGACCTTCCGGCAGGGGGAGGGACATGGGCAACACCAGGGGTGGCAGGGGAGGAGGTGGAAGGGCAGGACACGGGGCGGGACAGAGGGCGCTTCGGGGAATCATGGGGTGGGAGAGGGGAGGGGACAGGAAAAACTCATGAAGAAAATGTTTCTTAGGGAAACAAGGGCAGTCATGAGAAACACGTTTGGGAGTGGAGGGAGAGGGAGTGGTGTCTTTGTGGGTGTCTTGGGTGCAGGTGTGTGCGTCGAATGCTGGTGTCTGCTGGGTGTCTGTTGGGTGGGTGAGTGTGGGCGTTTAGGTGTCTTGGGAGGAGGGGCGAGGAGGTGCTGGGAGATGCCATGCTTGATGGGTGACTGTCTGTTGGGGCGGTGTCTGCAGGTATGGTACATCTGCTGTATGTGGGGGTGTTGGTGGTTGGCGTGAGTGCGGATGTGGTGACTGGGGTGGATGTGTGCAGGTCTGTTAATGTGCTGACTGTGGGTATGATGGGACTGGTGGCTGGATCAGGGAGTGTTGGTGTTGTGCCAGTAGGTATGATTGGTGCAGTGTCTGTGAAGGAGGGGTGGTGGGGGAGTCTGTGCAGGAAGTGGATGTTGTTGTATCTTCAGGTGGGTGTTGTCTGTGTGCATGCGAGTGGTGGGTCCTGTGGTGCTTATGTTTGTCTGTGCTAACAGTGTCTGTTGAGGTGGATACATGGCTGTGTGAATGTATACTTGTGTGGGGAGAGAACTTTGGGATTGGGAAGAGGTAGGTGGAGGGGGGACAGGAGACAAAGGGTGACTGGCTGCCATCAGTGAGTTGGCCAGAGCCTGAAAGGATCTCTGGAGGCCAGCTAGGGCACTGTCAATGCCTTCCAGGAACGCATTGCTCTGTTGGACTTGAGCTGCCAGTCCCTGGGTGGCATTCACGATTGTGGACTGTCCTTCACTGAGGGCAGCAGGGCTGATTGGGGCAGAGGTGCCTGCGGCAAAGGAGACGCCCACCCTCCTGGGTGAGCTGGCATGGGCAACTTGGTGGGGAGCAACAGGGAGCGCAGTGCTAGTACGGGGGTGGCGGACAATGATGTTTCTGGGGTGGACCCAGATGGGTCGGCCACTGCCAGGGAGTGTCCATCGGCGGAGGAATCAGAAGATGATGTGGTCAATCCAGTGTGTCCCGTGGCACTCAACTCCCCCTCCATCCCACTGGGTCCCTCGGCCTCGCTGGTATCACCCTCCTGGGTCCCGTGGGCTGCTGCTTCCCCATTTGCCTCTGCCCCTTCTCCTCCGCCTGATGATGCTAAGGCACGTAAAGACAGAGAGAGAGTGAGAGAGAGAGAGAAAGATAGGTTGGAAAAGGGTCAATACATGCCTCTGGTAAACACATATCAAAATGTACAACTCTCAGACATATCATGGCAGGCCATGCCATTACTAGTGCACTCCAAGTCTGATACTACCTATTGGCCAAGTCAAGCTGCAATGCGAATTGAACATCAAATGTGCACACAAGTTGACATATTGACATGATGAAGCCAGTGACTATGCATAGCAACAAGGGAATTGCCAGGGCTAGGTCATACATTACATGAAAACACTATGGTGATACTTCAGGGACCTCCCCAGTGACTTACCACATCTAGTACCATCCCATTCTTGTAAGTGCAGGTCAACACATTGATAGCTCCAAATACTGCATTTGCTGTGCAATCTGGCATCATGAAATCTCTGTTACCAGTATCTCATGGGTGTTTCCCTACACATGCCCGACACTCTTAAGTTAACAAATGTTTGCCTCATCAGCTATCAGGGCAATGCTCCTATCCCATTGAGGCCCTTCATGCAGCGGAACTGTGATGCCAGCCCCGCAATCAGTCCATGGCAGCTATAGTACAATATCAATATTGTCTCAGTTATTGCAGGAGACTACTACAGATGGGATAGCACTTACACCTCAGATACTGTTAGGGTTTGTACACAGCAAAGAGCATGTCCCCTCTCACTGCACTAGTGGGTTCTGTAATAGCTCCCTTTTAAACTTACTATTGAAAGCCTTTCTTGTTATCTCACCTTCCCCCCCCCCTAGGCTTCTGTGTATGTTGTTTAATGTGCTGTTTTGTTTACACATTGGGCCTTGCTTTTACCAAGGCTTCTTTAAAATACTCCTCCCTAGGCCATGTGTTAATCCAACTCATTTGTATAATAACTGAAACTCTGCACACCTTTCAAGAACATGTGCAGCATGTGAGGACCACACCCAGCTCTTCAAACCACACCCAGCTCTGCACACCTTCCAAGAACATGTGCAGCATGTGAGGACCACACCCAGCCCTTCAAACCACACCCAGCCCTGTCTATAAAAGGCATCCCCCGAGCCTCACCCAGTGCTTGTGCTCGTCTACCTCCCGCTTACCTGAGAACAGATCCCTCGGCGCTGGCACTCCTGCTCTTTACAGACTTTCATTGACTTCAATGGGCGCAGCTTCTGGCTCTTCCTTCTTCCGGTTTCCGGTTCCTCCTTGCTTCAGCCTCTCTCCTATGAGTAACCTGCAAAAGAGAAAGAAGACAAGGTTAGACTGATCAGTATCTCTTGCCAGCAACAAGTAAGTGCAAAACCTTTTATTACCTGAAAGAACTTTGACAACAATTTCTGGATTCGTGTATAGACAATTTGAAACGAAATACCTTCCACGAACATTGTGATTCAAACTCTTTGTTACAAGAATACTTTGCAGAACTTTGTGAAGCAAACATTGTTTTTTCTCATGGAACTTTTAAGAATCGAACAGTGGAAACCATTAACAGCAAGGCAAACAGTAAATCAAGGACTTGCACAAATTACATGCTGTATTTTGATGTAAAAGTACAGTATTTGTTTTATAAAAGATTCTGGAAATATGGGAAAAGTGAGTCTGCTATTGGGAATTTAGGCTTTAGTTATATTATGATGCATGTTTGATATTGGTAATTCTGATAACGGTATTTGTTTAATGTTTTAGAAGCTTTACAGTAATAGAAAACACATCCCAGAGCAGTAACACATTCCACACCTGGAAACTAGAGACCAGGATCCAAGAGGTACTTTTAGAAGAGAATTTCTAATAAATAAAGGGATAGTCAGGAACCCATTTAGGAATAGGTTGCACTTATCTGTTCTTTGTTTATGTTTCATTAGGCACCAGTTTCTACAGAAGTCAGAAAGGGCCGCAGATTTGTGCAGCACTTCAACAGTGGAAACGCAAGAACGGTGTTGTCTCTCTTTTTTATTTTATCCACTTCCCCCCTTCCCTTCAGCTTCTGTTCTTAGTGCACTGTTTTAAAAACTAGTGTGCTGGAACAAGCAGTTTCAGGGTGGGGTCGGATTGTCTTCAACCTCCATCAGAACTGAACAAGAACTCAGGTGAGCTGGGCTTTGACAGAAGCACAAGCCTTAAAAAATTTCAGTTCTGGTGGACGATGAATACCGGGGAAGAAATAGAGGGCATTGACATCACGGATATGGCGCAGGCCCTAAATGAGGACTTGGCTCATAATGAATCAGTGTCTGGCATCTTGCAACATATGCAAGAGGAAATAGAGAGATTAAAGATGGAGAATACCTCTTTAAAACAGGATTTAAGCAGGTATAAATTTAGGGGATCTCAGTGGAACACAGCTTCTACGCCTTTGTTTAAAACCTCCTCAGAGATAGGGGCGCCATCAAAACATACAACTTTGCCTTCCCCAGTTGAGGTTACTGTTAATGTTCCTAATGTTGTGCCCTTAGCAGCACCTGAACGTTTTCATGGAGATAGTAACAAATTCCATGTTTTTATCAATCAATGTCAATTACACTTCATTTGTAAGCCACAACAGTTCCCTACTGATGATACGAAAGTGGCATTCGTCTTGTCTTATTTGGGTGGCACAGCAGCCAATTGGTCAATTCCTTTTGTGGATAGAGATGATCCCATCCTCCATAATTGGAATCAATTTAAACGCACCATGACCAGCCTTTTTGCAAAACACACTTTCATGCAGGCAAGTGATAATGAGCTTTTAAATCTTAAACAAGGTAACAAGGATTTATTGACCTATCTCACTAGTTTTAATCGTTTACTCACCAAGACACAGTGGCCAGAAGAAAAGCGTGTCTCCCTTTTTCATAAAGGTTTGAGAGACGAGTTAAAAGACGCGCTGGCTCATATCGTTGATTTGCCAAAAGACTATTCGGACTTTGTAGATTTAGTTGTGAAATTAGAACATAGACTAGGAGAAAGAAAGGGAGATAAATACAAACTGGAATCACGGTTAACTTTTATTAGACACGAGAAGAAAGACACAGATAATAAACTCCCTGAACCAGAGCCTATGCAAATAGGGACACTCAGAGGTCCACTCACATCAGAGGAAAAAGAAAGAGGAGAACATTTCAATTATGTTTATATTGTGGCAGGGCAGGTCACTTTGCCAGAGAATGTCCAGTAAAGCCTAAAACTCCATGAAAGGGTGCTGTTTCCTCCACCTCCTCAACTGAATCGGGAAACGATTAAGCTCGACAAGGGGAGACGTTACTTGTTCGAGAAAACATCTTAATCAAACCTCTAATGCTGCAGCCTTCAGGGTACCGCACATACCTAGACATTTCATAATT
Source organism: Pleurodeles waltl (assembly GCF_031143425.1). Lineage (NCBI taxonomy): Eukaryota > Metazoa > Chordata > Amphibia > Caudata > Salamandridae > Pleurodeles > Pleurodeles waltl. The sequence continues at coordinate 655,429,660 of NC_090440.1, read as the reverse complement.
CAGGTCGTTTTAATTGTTACTACCCAAGTGAGGCATTCTCTCCCTGTCCTACTGGACTCAGGCGTGACAGGAAATTTTGTGGATAATAAGTTAGCTGAAATCTTAGGACTTCCTATGTGCCTAAAGCCTTGTCCAGAAGCAGTATGTGCAGTGGATGGGTCAGAATTGACCTCTGGATTAATCACAAAACAAACAAGTCCACTTGTTATGGTCTGTCAGAACGGGCACACAGAGGTGATTAGCTTTGACCTGATAGATACTCCTAATTTTGGTTTGATTCTCGGGGTACCCTGGTTAACAACTCATAACCCAAAAATTGATTGGGTGAATAGAACTGTTACTTTGGATTCCTCTTTCTGTAGAACCAATTGCTATCAAGAAGCAGGTACAGAACAGAGCACAGTATTACACTGTGCTAGTGTTACACAAGATGAACCAAGTCTCCCTCCTGAATATTCTGACTTTAAAGACGTCTTTGATCCAGTAAAGGCTAGTGTGCTGCCCCCACATCGGTCTTATGACTGCCGTATAGATCTTATCCCAGGGGCCCCTTTACCTAATAACAGAGTATATGCTTTGACTGACGAAGAAACCAAATACTTAAGAACCTACCTAGATGACCTACTACAGTCTGGGTTCATCCGTCATTCCACATCTCCGGTGTCATCTCCACTCTTTTTTATCCCGAAGCCGGATAAATCCCTGCGCGCGTGTATCGATTATAGAGGACTAAATAAGGCTACAATAAAGAATAAATATCCTCTTCCTCTAATACCTGTGTTGTTGGATCAATTAAGACATTCTACTGTATACACTAAACTAGATCTGCGGGGAGCTTACCACCTGGTCCGAGTAAAAGAGGGGGATGAGTGGAAGACAGCTTTCAAGACAAAGTTTGGTTTATTTGAGTACACAGTAATGCCCTTTGGGTTATGTAATGCCCCTGCGGCCTTTCAGTTCTTTATAAATGAGGTCCTACACGAATTCCTGGACGTTTGTGTCATAGTATACATAGACGACATCCTCATTTACTCTAAGAACTCAGAAGAACATACCCAACATGTTCGTGCAGTATTATCAAAGTTAAAAGAAAATCATCTTTTTGCTAAGTTAGAAAAGTGTACTTTTAATGTCAACAAGGTGGACTTTTTAGGATACTGCCTGTCACCTCAAGGAATAACTATGGATGTAAAGAAAATCAGTGCTATTGCTGATTGGCCAGAACCATCCTCTGTCAAAGATATTCAGAAATTTCTGGGTTTCGCCAATTTTTATAGGAGGTTTATTGCACATTTTGCAGACATTGCGGCCCCAATAACTACCTTGTTGCAGAAAGGGCAACAATTTCTTTGGACTGATGAGGCGGCACACGCCTTTCAACTCCCAAAACAAAAGTTCACTTCAGCCCCAATTCTGAAACATCCTGATCCTGACTTGCCCTTTTTTGTTGAAGCGGATGCTTCACAAGTAGCTTTAGGAGGAGTTCTCTCTCAACGAGATGCAGTAGATGGCCAGTTACATCCTATAGCCTTCTATTCTAAAAAGTTATTGCCAGCTGAACAAAATTACACTGTGGCTGAAAGGGAACTACTAGCTATCAAAGTAGCCTTTTCAGAATGGAGGCACCATTTAATGGGAGCCAAGTACCCAGTTACAATCTTTTCTGACCATAAGAACCTACAGTTTTTTGGATCACTTAAAGCACTAACACCACGTCAGATGCGCTGGTTATTTTTTTTTAGCACATTTGACTTTGTTATAACCTATAGACCAGGTGCACAACAAATTCAATCTGATGTGTTATCTAGATACGGACATACCTCAGACATGAAACAAGATAAAATAGGAGAACCCATTATTCCTCCCCAAAAGTTGTTGGCACCAGTACAACAGAAGGATTTAATCACAGATCTATATAATGCACACATGCAAATAGCACCTCAGGATTGGTTAAAGGATTCCCATAACACAATACAACGAGGTTTATTGTATCACGACAACATGATGTTAGTGCCCACCTCTGAATTACAAACACAGGTGATAATTTGGCAGCACGCCTCACCGTTGGCAGGTCATCCTGGTTGGGTGAAAACCCTGGAAAATGTGCAAAAACACTTTTGGTGGGACACCATAAGAAAGGACATTAAGCAATTTGTCACTACCTGTCCAATTTGTGCAAGACATAAATCTTCTCATAAGGCTCCTGACGGCTTGTTAATACCAATGCCAACACCCAAACAACCTTGGCACACTGTGAGCGTAGACTTTATTGTAGGTTTACCACCTGTAAAATCCTTCACAACAGTGTTGGTTATAGTGGATTTTTTATCTAAAATGGCACATTTTGTACCATTACGGAAATTACCCACGGCGGCAGAATTTGCCGATATTTTTATAAGGGAAATTGTGCGTTTACATGGTTTGCCAAGCAAAGTGGTGTCAGACCGAGGGAGCCAGTTCAACTCCAGATTTTGGAAAAAATTATGTGAAAAACTAAAAAAAAATGTGGCCTTATCCACTGCTTTCCACCCAGAGACAGATGGACAGACTGAACGACTGAACCAAACCTTACTTCAAACGCTTCGTTGTTTATTGGCTGATTATTCTAGTGAATGGTTGGAAGCTCTCCCTGTAGCAGAGTTTGTTTATAATAATACTGAGCATTCAGCTCTACTTTGCTCACCATTCTATTTCTTGCAGGGGTATCATCCAAGAGCTATACCCATTTTGTTAGAAGATTCCCTGTTGCCTACAGTAACGGATAGACTAACGAGGTTAGGTGACATACAAGACAAAGCCAGGAAACATTTATTAAAGTACAAGGAAAGCATGAAAAGACAAGCAGACAAACACAGGTCTGAGGCCCCAATGTATAAAATTGGTGACAAGGTATGGCTCTCCACAAAGAACCTAAACATAGAGGGATCCCGAAAGCTGCAACCACGTTTCATTGGACCCTTTAGTATAACTGCCATAGTAAACCCGGTAACAGTAAAATTAGATTTACCAAAAGAATATCCAGTACATACTACATTCCATGTGTCCTTGCTTAAGCCGTACAACTCAAAAACCCGACCTGAACCACCACCTCCACCCATACCAATTAAGGGAAATCTGGAATATGAAGTGAAAAGCATAAAAGACTCAAAAAGAATTAGTGGACATCTGTTTTATTTAGTAGAATGGAAAGGATATGATGAATCTGAGAATTCATGGGAACCAGCATCATATGTACATGCCCCACAGCTGATTAGACGGTTTTATTTAAAAAATCCAGGAAAACCCCGTCCTGTAGGAGGGCCTTTGAGGGGGGCAACTGTTAGGTTTGTACACAGCAAAGAGCATGTCCCCTCTCACTGCACTAGTGGGTTCTGTAATAGCTCCCTTTTAAACTTACTATTGAAAGCCTTTCTTGTTATCTCACCTTCCCCCCCCCCCTAGGCTTCTGTGTATGTTGTTTAATGTGCTGTTTTGTTTACACATTGGGCCTTGCTTTTACCAAGGCTTCTTTAAAATACTCCTCCCTAGGCCATGTGTTAATCCAACTCATTTGTATAATAACTGAAACTCTGCACACCTTTCAAGAACATGTGCAGCATGTGAGGACCACACCCAGCTCTTCAAACCACACCCAGCTCTGCACACCTTCCAAGAACATGTGCAGCATGTGAGGACCACACCCAGCCCTTCAAACCACACCCAGCCCTGTCTATAAAAGGCATCCCCCGAGCCTCACCCAGTGCTTGTGCTCGTCTACCTCCCGCTTACCTGAGAACAGATCCCTCGGCGCTGGCACTCCTGCTCTTTACAGACTTTCATTGACTTCAATGGGCGCAGCTTCTGGCTCTTCCTTCTTCCGGTTTCCGGTTCCTCCTTGCTTCAGCCTCTCTCCTATGAGTAACCTGCAAAAGAGAAAGAAGACAAGGTTAGACTGATCAGTATCTCTTGCCAGCAACAAGTAAGTGCAAAACCTTTTATTACCTGAAAGAACTTTGACAACAATTTCTGGATTCGTGTATAGACAATTTGAAACGAAATACCTTCCACGAACATTGTGATTCAAACTCTTTGTTACAAGAATATTTTGCAGAACTTTGTGAAGCAAACATTGTTTTTTCTCATGGAACTTTTAAGAATCGAACAGTGGAAACCATTAACAGCAAGGCAAACAGTAAATCAAGGACTTGCACAAATTACATGCTGTATTTTGATGTAAAAGTACAGTATTTGTTTTTATAAAAGATTCTGGAAATATGGGAAAAGTGAGTCTGCTATTGGGAATTTAGGCTTTAGTTATATTATGATGCATGTTTGATATTGGTAATTCTGATAACGGTATTTGTTTAATGTTTTAGAAGCTTTACAGTAATAGAAAACACATCCCAGAGCAGTAACACATTCCACACCTGGAAACTAGAGACCAGGATCCAAGAGGTACTTTTAGAAGAGAATTTCTAATAAATAAAGGGATAGTCAGGAACCCATTTAGGAATAGGTTGCACTTATCTGTTCTTTGTTTATGTTTCATTAGGCACCAGTTTCTACAAAGTCAGAAAGGGCCGCAGATTTGTGCAGCACTTCAACAGTGGAAACGCAAGAACGGTGTTGTCTCTCTTTTTTATTTTATCCACTTCCCCCCTTCCCTTCAGCTTCTGTTCTTAGTGCACTGTTTTAAAAACTAGTGTGCTGGAACAAGCAGTTTCAGGGTGGGGTCGGATTGTCTTCAACCTCCATCAGAACTGAACAAGAACTCAGGTGAGCTGGGCTTTGACAGAAGCACAAGCCTTAAAAAATTTCAGTTCTGGTGGACGATGAATACCGGGGAAGAAATAGAGGGCATTGACATCACGGATATGGCGCAGGCCCTAAATGAGGACTTGGCTCATAATGAATCAGTGTCTGGCATCTTGCAACATATGCAAGAGGAAATAGAGAGATTAAAGATGGAGAATACCTCTTTAAAACAGGATTTAAGCAGGTATAAATTTAGGGGATCTCAGTGGAACACAGCTTCTACGCCTTTGTTTAAAACCTCCTCAGAGACAGGGGCGCCATCAAAACATACAACTTTGCCTTCCCCAGTTGAGGTTACTGTTAATGTTCCTAATGTTGTGCCCTTAGCAGCACCTGAACGTTTTCATGGAGATAGTAACAAATTCCATGTTTTTATCAATCAATGTCAATTACACTTCATTTGTAAGCCACAACAGTTCCCTACTGATGATACGAAAGTGGCATTCGTCTTGTCTTATTTGGGTGGCACAGCAGCCAATTGGTCAATTCCTTTCGTGGATAGAGATGATCCCATCCTCCATAATTGGAATCAATTTAAACGCACCATGACCAGCCTTTTTGCAAAACACACTTTCATGCAGGCAAGTGATAATGAGCTTTTAAATCTTAAACAAGGTAACAAGGATTTATTGACCTATCTCACTAGTTTTAATCGTTTACTCACCGAGACACAGTGGCCAGAAGAAAAGCGTGTCTCCCTTTTTCATAAAGGTTTGAGAGACGAGTTAAAAGACGCGCTGGCTCATATCGTTGATTTGCCAAAAGACTATTCGGACTTTGTAGATTTAGTTGTGAAATTAGAACATAGACTAGGAGAAAGAAAGGGAGATAAATACAAACTGGAATCACGGTTAACTTTTATTAGACACGAGAAGAAAGACACAGATAATAAACTCCCTGAACCAGAGCCTATGCAAATAGGGACACTCAGAGGTCCACTCACATCAGAGGAAAAAGAAAGAAGGAGAACATTTCAATTATGTTTATATTGTGGCAGGGCAGGTCACTTTGCCAGAGAATGTCCAGTAAAGCCTAAAACTCCATGAAAGGGTGCTGTTTCCTCCAACTCCTCAACTGAATCGGGAAACGATTAAGCTCGACAAGGGGAGACGTTACTTGTTCGAGAAAACATCTTAATCAAACCTCTAATGCTGCAGCCTTCAGGGTACCGCACATACCTAGACATTTCATAATTCAGGTCGTTTTAATTGTTACTACCCAAGTGAGGCATTCTCTCCCTGTCCTACTGGACTCAGGCGCGACAGGAAATTTTGTGGATAATAAGTTAGCTGAAATCTTAGGACTTCCTATGTGCCTAAAGCCTTGTCCAGAAGCAGTATGTGCAGTGGATGGGTCAGAATTCACCTCTGGATTAATCACAAAACAAACAAGTCCACTTGTTATGGTCTGTCAGAACGGGCACACAGAGGTGATTAGCTTTGATCTGATAGATACTCCTAATTTTGGTTTGATTCTCGGGGTACCCTGGTTAACAACTCATAACCCAAAAATTGATTGGGTGAATAGAACTGTTACTTTGGATTCCTCTTTCTGTAGAACCAATTGCTATCAAGAAGCAGGTACAGAACAGAGCACAGTATTACACTGTGCTAGTGTTACACAAGATGAACCAAGTCTCCCTCCTGAATATTCTGACTTTAAAGACGTCTTTGATCCAGTAAAGGCTAGTGTGCTGCCCCCACATCGGTCTTATGACTGCCGTATAGATCTTATCCCAGGGGCCCCTTTACCTAATAACAGAGTATATGCTTTGACTGACGAAGAAACCAAATACTTAAGAACCTACCTAGATGACCTACTACAGTCTGGGTTCATCCGTCATTCCACATCTCCGGTGTCATCTCCACTCTTTTTTATCCCGAAGCCGGATAAATCCCTGCGCGCGTGTATCGATTATAGAGGACTAAATAAGGCTACAATAAAGAATAAATATCCTCTTCCTCTAATACCTGTGTTGTTGGATCAATTAAGACATTCTACTGTATACACTAAACTAGATCTGCGGGGAGCTTACCACCTGGTCCGAGTAAAAGAGGGGGATGAGTGGAAGACAGCTTTCAAGACAAAGTTTGGTTTATTTGAGTACACAGTAATGCCCTTTGGGTTATGTAATGCCCCTGCGGCCTTTCAGTTCTTTATAAATGAGGTCCTACACGAATTCCTGGACGTTTGTGTCATAGTATACATAGACGACATCCTCATTTACTCTAAGAACTCAGAAGAACATACCCAACATGTTCGTGCAGTATTATCAAAGTTAAAAGAAAATCATCTTTTTGCTAAGTTAGAAAAGTGTACTTTTAATGTCAACAAGGTGGACTTTTTAGGATACTGCCTGTCACCTCAAGGAATAACTATGGATGTAAAGAAAATCAGTGCTATTGCTGATTGGCCAGAACCATCCTCTGTTAAAGATATTCAGAAATTTCTGGGTTTCGCCAAATTTTATAGGAGGTTTATTGCACATTTTGCAGACATTGCGGCCCCAATAACTACCTTGTTGCGGAAAGGGCAACGATTTCTTTGGACTGATGAGGCGGCACACGCCTTTCAACTCCTAAAACAAAAGTTCACTTCAGCCCCAATTCTGAAACATCCTGATCCTGACTTGCCCTTTTTTGTTGAAGCGGATGCTTCACAAGTAGCTTTAGGAGGAGTTCTCTCTCAACGAGATGCAGTAGATGGCCAGTTACATCCTATAGCCTTCTATTCTAAAAAGTTATTGCCAGCTGAACAAAATTACACTGTGGCTGAAAGGGAACTACTAGCTATCAAAGTAGCCTTTTCAGAATGGAGGCACCATTTAATGGGAGCCAAGTACCCAGTTACAATCTTTTCTGACCATAAGAACCTACAGTTTTTTGGATCACTTAAAGCACTAACACCACGTCAGATGCGCTGGTTATTTTTTTTTAGCACATTTGACTTTGTTATAACCTATAGACCAGGTGCACAACAAATTCAATCTGATGTGTTATCTAGATACGGACATACCTCAGACATGAAACAAGATAAAATAGGAGAACCCATTATTCCTCCCCAAAAGTTGTTGGCACCAGTACAACAGAAGGATTTAATCACAGATCTATATAATGCACACATGCAAATAGCACCTCAGGATTGGTTAAAGGATTCCCATAACACAATACAACGAGGTTTATTGTATCACGACAACATGCTGTTAGTGCCCACCTCTGAATTACAAACACAGGTGATAATTTGGCAGCACGCCTCACCGTTGGCAGGTCATCCTGGTTGGGTGAAAACCCTGGAAAATGTGCAAAAACACTTTTGGTGGGACACCATAAGAAAGGACATTAAGCAATTTGTCACTACCTGTCCAATTTGTGCAAGACATAAATCTTCTCATAAGGCTCCTGACGGCTTGTTAATACCAATGCCAACACCCAAACAACCTTGGCACACTGTGAGCGTAGACTTTATTGTAGGTTTACCACCTGTAAAATCCTTCACAACAGTGTTGGTTATAGTGGATTTTTTATCTAAAATGGCACATTTTGTACCATTATGGAAATTACCCACGGCGGCAGAATTTGCCGATATTTTTATAAGGGAAATTGTGCGTTTACATGGTTTGCCAAGCAAAGTGGTGTCAGACCGAGGGAGCCAGTTCAACTCCAGATTTTGGAAAAAATTATGTGAAAAACTAAAAAAAAATGTGGCCTTATCCACTGCTTTCCACCCAGAGACAGATGGACAGACTGAACGACTGAACCAAACCTTACTTCAAACGCTTCGTTGTTTATTGGCTGATTATTCTAGTGAATGGTTGGAAGCTCTCCCTGTAGCAGAGTTTGTTTATAATAATACTGAGCATTCAGCTCTACTTTGCTCACCATTCTATTTCTTGCAGGGGTATCATCCAAGAGCTATACCCATTTTGTTAGAAGATTCCCTGTTGCCTACAGTAACGGATAGACTAACGAGGTTAGGTGACATACAAGACAAAGCCAGGAAACATTTATTAAAGTACAAGGAAAGCATGAAAAGACAAGCAGACAAACACAGGTCTGAGGCCCCAATGTATAAAATTGGTGACAAGGTATGGCTCTCCACAAAGAACCTAAACATAGAGGGATCCCGAAAGCTGCAACCACGTTTCATTGGACCCTTTAGTATAACTGCCATAGTAAACCCGGTAACAGTAAAATTAGATTTACCAAAAGAATATCCAGTACATACTACATTCCATGTGTCCTTGCTTAAGCCGTACAACTCAAAAACCCGACCTGAACCACCACCTCCACCCATACCAATTAAGGGAAATCTGGAATATGAAGTGAAAAGCATAAAAGACTCAAAAAGAATTAGTGGACGTCTGTTTTATTTAGTAGAATGGAAAGGATATGATGAATCTGAGAATTCATGGGAACCAGCATCATATGTACATGCCCCACAGCTGATTAGACGGTTTTATTTAAAAAATCCAGGAAAACCCTGTCCTGTAGGAGGGCCTTTGAGGGGGGCAACTGTTAGGTTTGTACACAGCAAAGAGCATGTCCCCTCTCACTGCACTAGTGGGTTCTGTAATAGCTCCCTTTTAAACTTACTATTGAAAGCCTTTCTTGTTATCTCACCTTCCCCCCCCCCTAGGCTTCTGTGTATGTTGTTTAATGTGCTGTTTTGTTTACACATTGGGCCTTGCTTTTACCAAGGCTTCTTTAAAATACTCCTCCCTAGGCCATGTGTTAATCCAACTCATTTGTATAATAACTGAAACTCTGCACGCCTTTCAAGAACATGTGCAGCATGTGAGGACCACACCCAGCTCTTCAAACCACACCCAGCTCTGCACACCTTCCAAGAACATGTGCAGCATGTGAGGACCACACCCAGCCCTTCAAACCACACCCAGCCCTGTCTATAAAAGGCATCCCCCGAGCCTCACCCAGTGCTTGTGCTCGTCTACCTCCCGCTTACCTGAGAACAGATCCCTCGGCGCTGGCACTCCTGCTCTTTACAGACTTTCATTGACTTCAATGGGCGCAGCTTCTGGCTCTTCCTTCTTCCGGTTTCCGGTTCCTCCTTGCTTCAGCCTCTCTCCTATGAGTAACCTGCAAAAGAGAAAGAAGACAAGGTTAGACTGATCAGTATCTCTTGCCAGCAACAAGTAAGTGCAAAACCTTTTATTACCTGAAAGAACTTTGACAACAATTTCTGGATTCGTGTATAGACAATTTGAAACGAAATACCTTCCACGAACATTGTGATTCAAACTCTTTGTTACAAGAATATTTTGCAGAACTTTGTGAAGCAAACATTGTTTTTTCTCATGGAACTTTTAAGAATCGAACAGTGGAAACCATTAACAGCAAGGCAAACAGTAAATCAAGGACTTGCACAAATTACATGCTGTATTTTGATGTAAAAGTACAGTATTTGTTTTATAAAAGATTCTGGAAATATGGGAAAAGTGAGTCTGCTATTGGGAATTTAGGCTTTAGTTATATTATGATGAATGTTTGATATTGGTAATTCTGATAACGGTATTTGTTTAATGTTTTAGAAGCTTTACAGTAATAGAAAACACATCCCAGAGCAGTAACACATTCCACACCTGGAAACTAGAGACCAGGATCCAAGAGGTACTTTTAGAAGAGAATTTCTAATAAATAAAGGGATAGTCAGGAACCCATTTAGGAATAGGTTGCACTTATCTGTTCTTTGTTTATGTTTCATTAGGCACCAGTTTCTACAGAAGTCAGAAAGGGCCACAGATTTGTGCAGCACTTCAACAGTGGAAACGCAAGAACGGTGTTGTCTCTCTTTTTTATTTTATCCACTTCCCCCCTTCCCTTGAGCTTCTGTTCTTAGTGCACTGTTTTAAAAACTAGTGTGCTGGAACAAGCAGTTTCAGGGTGGGGTCGGATTGTCTTCAACCTCCATCAGAACTGAACAAGAACTCAGGTGAGCTGGGCTTTGACAGATACTCTGATGCAGATGAATGGAGCTGGTCAGACACAATGCATAGGGCGTCCAAACCTACACAACCGTTGGAAATGTGAATTCTACATCCACTGACAGCATAGTATTGTAATACATCTATGAAATATACCCTGCCAGAGTGACTGATACCCAATGTCGATATGCAGGTGCCAATGACCACAATCACAGCTGCCCACTAGTTATCCACCCAGTCCCACTCAAGACCTGTGATGTGAGAGGTAAGTCAGTACTTACCCCCTTGTGGCTGCTGTGCTGCCCTCAAGCACCCATTCACCTAAGGGTAGGCCACCTCCAAAATGCAGGCCATTAGGGGGGTCACGGTATGATGGGCACCCCTCCCTTATTGGGAGGACATCTCGGGCTGTGCCTCCGCAGTCTTCCGGGCCCAGCAACTCAGGTCCTCCCACCACTTCCGACAATGGGTGCTCTGCTGGCTGTGGACCCCCAGGGTCCGCACTTGCTTGCCGATGGCATGCCAAATCCCCATCTTCTGATGGGCGTTGATCTGGATGGGTGACACAGACAGAAGGAGAAAGTAATGAGGATTGGCACAACATCAGCAGCAGTGGCCTACACACATCAGACACACCACATTCCCACCGAAATCCATCGTAACAGCATACACATCTTAACTCCATGCCCCCAGCCTGCATGTACCCTGTGGATGGTATGCCTATGCCATTCGTCTTGTCACACACCCCTATCACACATGACAATGGCATGGGGGTCACCTGCTCCTCTGGTGCCCCATACACCTGTCCATATAGGGATAGGACCCCTTCGACCAGCTTCTCCATCTCTTCTTGGGTGAAGGCCGGGGCCCTATTACCTGCAGGACGTGGCATGATGGCTCTCAGAGAAAGAACACAACAGCTCACGTTGTGGAAGTCTTGCTTGCAGGAGTGTCAGGAGTCAAGTGAGCTAGGCTGCAGAAAATGGTGGTCACGGCCACCACGTACATGACCATCACCGCCGGCGGTGATCATCATTGGCCCCAGTCCCCCATAGGCAGCAATGTAAACCAATGAGAAATTGCACGGCGGTTGCGACCCCCTACCACCATCACGGCATACTCTGGCAGACTTGCATCACTTCCATCTGTCCTGTGCTGCAGGACAGGCAGCTGCCATTTGATGAACAGTCAATGGCTCGTAGCAGTTAAATATAAGTGTGTCATGGCACTTATATGACCTGAATGCTGCGCAGGCCCGTGCTGTGCGAACATGATTAGGCTCATACATGTCAAAGTCAAGGCACAGTGCTGACAAATGGGCGGATGTCACATGCAGTGCATGTCCACCTACTCGCTGCCTCGTAGGCGGTGTGACCCCCTAGGTCACTGACATTTCTACATACATGGTCCATGCGGGACCCATCTGTGCACACAACATGGAACATACCACATGTGTTGTGTGCCAGAAACTATAGTACAGGGCCAGCAATGGGCATCAAGGATGGTTGGAATGCCACTCCTGCATACACTGTTTAGTATATGTCCACTTTTCAGACATGTCTGCAGTGTTAGGTGTGTGGCACAAGATTTTGGATAGTTGACATATGTGGAGTGCTTGACACATTGTACTGTTTCTCCTCTCTATCCTAGATTCCATGTCTTGAGGATAAGGAGGAATGCACCAGGGTACCGACCGCTAGTCGACCTCGCTACCTTGGAAGAGAGACACATCATCCAGACCTATTGTCTGAATCGTCTGACCATCATGGACCTCTGCAATCCCTATGCCATCCCTCCCACACTATAAGTGTTGTCAGTGCTACACTTCCTTGCCACTGGGTCCTTTAAGGTTACGGTGGGCCTGGCTGCAGGGATGTCACAGCCCATGTTCAGCATTGTGTTGCAGGATGTACTGTGTGCTTTTCTGAAACACCTGAACAGCTACATCAGGTTCCCATAACCGGCTGATTTACCCACTGTGAAAGCACACTTCTGTGAGCTTGGACACATCCCTCATGTGATAGGGGCCACTGATGGCCCCCATATTACTTTGGTCCCTCCCAGTGTTAAAGAACAAGTGTATAGGAACAGGAAAAGGTATCACTCGATCAATGTCTAGTAGACCTGTATATCTCCCAAGTGACAGCCAAGCTTCCTGTGCATGACGCCTACATTCTGAGAAACAGCAATGTCCAATACATGATGGCACAACTACAGAGAGAGAGGGCTTGGCTCATTGGTACGTATCAATATGGATGATTGTCTCTGTTGTTGTATGTTTCAACACAATATTCCTTGTGGCTGTACGTGGATTGTAACAAGTCCTACCTTTATTCACCCAGGTTATTCAGGCTATTCTAACCTTCCCTGGCTGTTCCAGTGAGGTACCCTGCCTCGAATGGGGAAACCTGTTTCAATGAGGCCCATGGAAGGCTGAGGCATATGATAGAAAAGACTTTTGGGCTACTTAAGGCAAGATTCCGGTGTCTACACGTCTCTGGAGGTACCCTCCTCTCCAAAAGGTGTGCCAGATCATAGTTGCCTGCTGCATGCTCCACAATCTGGCCATGAGATGTATGATACCCTTACTGGCAGATGAGGAGGTGGCCGCTGCACCAGGGGGTGATGATGGTGACATGCAAAGTGAAGAGGAGGCAGATGAGGATGGTGCAGCCGACTCTAGGACAGAGCTGATCAATCAGTACTTCCACTGACATACAGATATGTTGTGTGTCTTGTAGCAGGAGATATACTTGCACTTTGTTTAATGACAATTGAGCTCCTGGCCAGGTACATCAGTGGAGATGTACAATTTACCTATTCCAATATATGGGCACTGGTAGAAGACAGATTGCTTGTCGGGAGCAGTGCTAGTGGTCTATACTCAAACATATGTTCTTATTGCAGGATGCTAGTTTTACATCTCCTATGGTCAGTACTGTAGTGTGGTATGTGTGATGTTATCTCATGTACAGATGTGAATGCAGCTATGGACTGTGTACAGTGTATCCTTTACTCTCCTACCAGTTGCCTGAGCCATTCATGTCCATTTGATTTTGCTCACAGTTGGAAGAGTTGAGTTGTGGCCATTACAGCTGTCAGCCAGTGCATATTACTCATTAGTTTATTGTGTTTGTTATAGTAGAAGTGTTCGCTTTTGTGCCCTGTTTCCTTGACAATCCACAATGATGATGATAACAATGGACTACATATGGGCTTTGAGTGCCACCATACCTAAATTTCTGATGTGTGTCCCTGTGTTGTTCTTTTTTTCAGGTTGGATAAGTGGATATACTCTGGTGTGTGGATGGACTACTGTATCCTCTACAAAAGACTAATGTGACTTCTCTGATGTACTATGTCCCCTGCAGAGGATGCCTCCCTCTACTATTATTTGCAGTGACTGTTGGTTGAGGGATATTACCACACATTACATATTGGTGACCACATATTTGTACACAACCAAGACACAAATGCATTTGCTGTGATCTACAGTGTTTATTCTACATATTTTGTCAAGCAGTTCTTGAGTAGGGTCATGGTGGATGAAATCTTTGGAGTAGTTATCCTAGCTGTTGGTAGTACAGGTCCAGTGTCTATGAGCCATGTAAAAAGGAGACATGATATTGAACAGTCAACTGGATGTATCAGTGGCACACAAGGGATGATATTCAGGAGAGATTCACTTCTTGGAAGTGGGTTTGGTCTTGACATCTGCTCCAGCTGCATGCCTGGATGGACGACCATGTTTGCGGGGGATTCCTCAGCTACAGAGGGAGAGGTGTCAGTAGCCTGTGTCTCCCCTGGCAGAGCCTCCAATCCACTGGCTTCTGTTGATGTAGATGGCTCAGATAAGGGGTGGCCAGTGGAAGGGGCCTGCTGGTGGGTGAAGGTGGAACGCAAGATGTTGGGGAGGTCCCTGAGTACGCCACCAATGGTGGCCATGAGGCATTGAGTGTCTGCCACTGCTGCATGGCCTCCTGCCATAGCAATTCTCTCTGAAACCTTTGGTTTTCCCCCAAGACGGTGAGTATTTGGCCCAACTTCTCCTGGGATTGCTGGTATGCTCCCAGGACTTGTGAAATGGACTCCTGGACAGTTGGCTCCCTTGGTTGCCCCGTCCTATGGCCCACAGGTGCCCTCCCATGCCCCCTGTACCTGTGCCACTGGCACGGTGTTCCCACTCCCAAACCTTCACTGTCTTGGGTTTGAGGGGTCGACAAATTATTGACTGAACACTCCTTGTGACACAGGTTTGGGGACGAGGAGTTGGCTGTGCTGTTTTTGCCACTAGGTGGGGGGGTGGGGAGTTTGATGTGGGCAGGGTGAGGCTAGGAGTGGTGGACTGGCCATGGGTCCTCGATGTCCAGGTATGTCATCATTGTCCAGACATCCAGATGCGTAGTCCTCACTAGGGCAATTATCCTGGGGAGGGCTGGCTGTGTCTTGCATCCTCTCCATGTTGGCAATAGCAGGGGCACCTGTGGAGGAGTGGAAGAGTGTTACATGGTGTAGGTGTGATTTGGTGTCTCTTTGTCTGATGCATACAGTGGCTTGAGTTGTTTCCCAGTCATGGCAATGACAGATGCAGCACTGCAGGTATTGTTTTTGGGTAGTGGATTGTGACCTAGGTACCATGTTCCATTGAGGGTTGAGGTATGAGTATTGCATTGCTGTCATTGCCATGTCTTGGTCCTCAGTCGAAGTATCCAGTTGATGTGGCTGGTACAATGGGTGTACATGCAGGGGCTTCACTGTGCAGTGGACATAGCAGGTTTACTTGTAGATGGGCAGGTGCATTGTGGAAGTTGTAGTGATTGTTCTTGGCAGTCGTATCCGTGCACTTTGGAGGACCTGTGTGGGCATTGTGGCTGGGTGGTGGTGTGGCACGCAGGGGATGGGTATTGGTGAATGGGTGTGAGGTGGAATGGTAGATGAGGGACTTGGGAGCGATAGGGTGGTGAGGATGCATGCTGGACAGGTGAGTGTTAGTTTCTTACCAGACTCCAGTCCTCCGGGTATTCCAGTCAGGCCCTTCAGATGCAGTATTTCCAAGACCTTCTCCTCCCACCTTGTGAATTTGGGGTAGGTGGTGGGGGCCCACCTCCAGTCATCTGTGCGGCAAATTGGTGTTGTGATGTCATGGATCCAACCTTACCCTGTTGGTCATTCCACCTCTTCTGGATATTCTCACTTGTACGTGGCTGGTTGCCCACTGAGTTCACTCTGTCGGCAATTCTCTGCCATCACTCCATTTTCCTGGCTATGGAAGTTTGATGGACCTGTGCTCCAAACAGTTGCAGCTCTACCCTGACGATTTCATCGACCATGACCCGCAACTCTTCATCTGTAAAGCGTGGGTGCTTTTGAGGGGACACAGTGGTTGTGTTATGGGTGATGGTGTGTGTTGTGTGCAAGGGTGCAGTGTAGGGTAGTTGGTGGGGTGGGGATGTTTGGTTGTGTGTGATGTATAAATGTTGTGTTTGTGTGTAGTGGTGATGTGTGCACTGTGTTGCTGGTGCCGTTATGTAGTGTATGATGTGTGATGAGTGCGATGATGCATATGATATCCAAGTGCAGAGTCTTCCTTTTTTGTGCTCCTCGCTGTCTGTGTTGGTAGTTGTGGTCACAAAGGATTGTGGGTTGTGTGTGGCGGGGTGTTCTATGGTGCAGTGAGCAGGTGTGTGTGATGTGCGTATATGTTTCAGGTGTGGGGAATTCGTATTGTCCAATGTGGTGTTGTGTTCTTGTGGATGTGAGCTTTTGACCGCAGTGGTTTGCACCGCCAATAGTTTTACGCAGTGCAATGAGCACTGTGCTGATTTGTGGGTCGTAATATGGAGGGCGGTATGTGGTTGGTGTGGCGGTGCTGGCGGTGGGACCTTCTCTTTCCCGCCCTTGGTCATCCTGGCCGAATCGGATTTGTGGCAGTCTTTTGGCAGTGTTCAGTGTGTGACTCGTAATACGGTGGTCAGATTACTGCCTCTATTTTGGTCTTTTGGCGGCCGCAACCGCAGCGGTCTTCTGAAAAGACCGCCAAACTCGTGATGAGGGCCCCTTGTCTATTCCACAGTTGCTGATTATACTGTGCTCAAGGTTGGATTCTCAGGCTGACTATGTGTAAAACAATAGAACAACTGTCAACAAGCTAACATTCTCATAAGAATGATGTCTGAAAGAAAGGTACACATTAGTAAGAATAACTAAACATTTTCTGCACAGTCAGGAAACAGGGCCTTGTAGGCCTCACTAAGGATAAGCAAAGTGAATTAAAATGGCACATTCAATTATACTAAATAAAGCACATTCAACAGTCAATTCTAAGTTCAACATAAATAAGCTGTGCCATTGTTCATGTTACAGCAGATTTAAAATGACACAACTCTATTAACCCATTCAGGAACTATGGTGCATAGCTAAAAACTGTGACTTTTGCAACTTACTTTTAAAATACTTCTATCATAAATTCATTATCGTTTTAGTGCAAACTATTAATTAACATGATAAACTATAACATGGAAATGAAAAAATCTATTAAACATAAAGTTCTAAAACTATACAACATACCGTTTGACTAAAGACCTATTCTACAGTGAGTGCATGTTAATATGTTTTTCAAGTGTTCCACTTTACAACTAAACTATTAATACTTTGATTAATAAAATGCTTAGATTGCCATGTATAGATGATGTCTGTGACATTGGGGACAGTACTAAACTTTCTGCTACATCAAGGTGCTACTATGGGCAAATGTAATCACTGACAATGAAGCAGCGATGACCCAGCAGGAGAGTGGCTCTGTACAAACAGGCATGCATCCCAAAAGCTTTTACATTAGCTGGATCCAGTTAATGATTAGTCAGCCTAGGAACCCAGGTTCCTGCTAGCTTTTATGCACACTTTGACCAATTCTCCTTTGTTTGAAAAGGAAAATATAACTTTGGAACTTCTGGAATCTTTGGAATCTATTGTCCACCACTCTGGGGTCTGTTGGACGTTTGGTATTTCCACACATCTCAGTCATCGCCAGAAAGTAAGAACAAAGGCATCGCTTTCAGTATGTTAGTCATCTATCCTTCATTTCGCTTTCAAAACATTTTCAAATTAAAAATGCATGTGAATAAAAACCGCACACAAGTCTGTGGGAATGTTTCCTTTATGCTCATTTTCAGAATTGACCCTGTTTCGAAGCTACACAAACCGAGACAAAAGCGAGCATGATTTGTCCAAGATCAATCAATTTGTCTAAAAGGAGAGCCAAGATTGTAATGTATGTCTACTTGTTTTAATGCCTTTAACATGTCTAGTATGCAACATTTAGGGGGTCATTCCGACCCTGGCAGCCGGCGGTTTGCTGGCGGGAACACCGCCAACAGGCTGGCGGTGTCCCGCCAGCAAGTATGACCGTGGCGCAAAAGCCACGGCCATACCGCCGGCCCCTCCATTTTCCCGCCAGGTTTCCGCCTGGCGGTCATAATCCCCAGGGCAGCGGTGCAAGCACCGCTGCCCTGGGGATTATGAGTCCCCGACCGCCATCCTGTCCGTGGCAGTAGACACCGCCATGGAAAGGCTGGCGGTAAGGGGACGCACAGGGCCCCTGGGGGCCCCTGCACTGCCCATGCACTTGGCATGGGCAGTGCAGGGGCCCCCTGGCTTAGCCCCGTCGCGCATTTCACTGCCCAAATTTCGGGCAGTGAAATGCGCGACGGGTGCTACTGCACCCGCTGCACATCAACATTGCCGCCGGCTCTATTATGAGCCGGCGGCAATGTTGATGTGCCATTTCCGCTGGCCCAGCAGACGGTAACGCTGTTACCGTCCGCTGGCCCAGCGGAAATGTCGGAATAGGGAGGCATGAATACCGCCGGCAATGGCGGTATTCTGTCTCCCCCGGCCTCAGCGGTCTGGAAAAAAGACCGCCGAGGTCGGAATGACCACCTTAATCAGTAAACGACTCAACTTGGCACTCTCTTCCACAGGGGAATACACAATTCTTGTTTCTTAAGCCACCAGTTATCTTGGCTCGCCTGACTCCATGTACCTTCAAGCTTTGTAAAAAGCAGGAGCAGTAACATATTTTCAAATATAATTGCCCAGGAGCATACAGTGTGGTCACTTGAGAAGACTGGGATTAAAATCCTCATCTCTTTGTGCCACAGTCATATTCCAACCTCAACGTGTGGCAGGGGAGGCTTTGGGTCTCGAGTGCACAACAGAATGCTAGCTCCGAGGTTGATGCTCGTATTTTGGGGCCACAGACAAAAAGGGTAAAATGTGAGGCTCCCCAGATTTGGAATATAATCTGAAATCTTAGCTAGTGAAAGCACAGAAAGTAACATGATTTAACAATTTGTCCTCTTTGTTATCACTGAAATGACTTTACCGGAAGTAACTTTTCTAAATAAAACTTGAACAAAAACCCTAATTAAAATACACAGCTTGTTTTCTAAAACTCTACTGAGTCAATGTTTAATGAATGGAAAACTTATCTTGACGTCTCCCAACCTGATATAAAGCCATGATTTAAGGATCCCCACTCATCCCACCACCACCTTATGTTTCCTCCACGGGCAGCTCCTCCGCAAAGGCAGAGGAGCGTCACCCCCTGGCTAAAAGCCAGCAGGTGAAAAAATAAAACAATAGTTTACTATTGTTTTATTTTTCATCTGTTGACTCAGCCAGCAATGCAGGGAGGGGCGGGGCTTGGCCAAGGGAAGGAGGAGAGGTGAGGGGGAGTGAAGTGCATTTCGTGCGCATGTGTGTTTGGCCAGCCGAACACACATGCGCACTTAGGTTTCCCAGGCCCGCCTGTGTTGAACAGCCAAGCTGGAGAAACTGCACAGACCCCAGTGCACTGTTTGAGTAGCAGTCCAATCCGCTCCGACCAATCCTGACGCTGCTTTCATGCTATGTTTAGCATGAGAGCAATGGCAGGATTGCTGGGGAGCCTTTGCTGGTGTCCCACTGAATGTTGGGACACCATCAGGAGCAGAGGATCCAGGCGGCTGGAGGGGGCGGCGGTAGGAACGGCAGAAGTTGTTATCCCTGTATAAAAGTATGTCTCTAATTTCCCTATTGCAGGCGACCTATGAGATTCCTAGTCGCATGCCATAAAGAAATGATGTAGCTGCTCAACTGTAGTCTTCTATTACAGTTGAGTTCTGACGTCACAGTGACTGCTGCCAGAGTCAGCAGCCCTAAGGGTAAGGCAGATCACACAGCAGAGCTGAATTTAAAACAAGCATTAGCAAAACCAATAGGTCCTGCCTCTGCAAGAGGTATTGAGTTTGCCAATGTGTTTTAGCCATGCTGTACACCAGCGTGGCTATTGTTCAGCAAGGTTAAAAGTTAGTTGTGTAGGGGAGAGTGGATGAAATATCATAGAGTGGAATGGTAAAAAGTGGAGTAGAGTATCAGAGTGGAATGGCACAGAGTGTTGTATACTGGAGTGGCATAAAGGGGAGTTGCGCTCAGTGGCATATAGTGGAGTAGTGTGGAGTAGAGTGGACTACTGTAGAGTGCATTTGCATAGAGTGCAGCAAAGTATAATGGCGTAGAGTACAGTTGCAAAGAGTGCACTGGTCAAGAGTACAGTACAATGGCACAGAGTGCAGTGGCGTAGTGTGGTGCAGAGTGGAGTATAGTGCTGTAGAGTGCAGTGGTATAGAATGCAGTGGTGCAGAGTGGAGTGGAAACATCCTGAACAACTAGGTCTAAACCACTACTTGCCTGAACCACTACTGCTAAACAACTAAAAAGTCTCTGAAACTAAGTACTGAACAACTACTGTCTAAACAAACAATTGTGCCTGAATGACAATTGCCTGAATAATTAATTTTAAGGTAAGGTTTTCTTTTTGGTTTTTATGGTTTATTAGTTGTTTAGAATATATATATATATATATATATATATATATATATATATATATATATATATATATTAGTTGTTCAGGCATTTGTTATTCAGGCACAATTGTTGTTTAAACAGTAGTTGTTCAGTACTTAGTTGTAGAGACTTTTTAGTTGTTTTTAGTTGTTTAGCAGTAGTGGTTTAGGCTATAGTTGTTTAGGACCTAGTTGTTCTGTCACATATTCAGAGCGGAGTGCTGCAGAGTGCAGTGGCATTGAGTACAATGATGGAGAGTAGAGTGGTGTAGGGAAAAATGTCATAGAATATAGTAGTGTCTAGTAGAGTGGCGTAGAGATCAGTGGTACAGAGTGCAGTGGTGTAGAGTGGTGTTGAGTGCAGTGGTGGTGTTGAGTGAAGTGGTGGTGTAGAGTGCAGAGGTGGTGTTGAGTAGAGTGGTGAAGTGTAGAGTGCAGGGACGTAGAATGTAGTTGCGTAGAGTAGAATGGTGCAGAATAGAGTGCAGTGGCGTAGAGTGGTGTGGTATAGACTAGAGCGGGCTGTTGTAGAGTGCATTGGCATAGAGTATTGAAGAGCATAGTAGTGTAGAGTGCAATGACATAGAGTGCAGCAGCACAGAATTCAGCAGTGCAGTATATTAGGGTGGTGGATAATAGAGTGCAGTGGCGTTCAGTGCAGTGGTGCAGAGTGGGGCAGTGCAGAGTACAATGGCATAGAGTGCAGTATAGAGTAATGTAATATAGAGCTGAGTGGTAGGAAGTTCATTGCTGTATAGTAGTGCAGAGTACAGTGGTGTAGAGAAGAGTGGTGCAGAGTAGAGTGGAGTAATACAGAGTAGAGTGGTGTAGAGTGCAGTGGCATAGAGTACATTGGCATAGAATGCAGTAGTGCAGAGTGGAGTGGTGTAGAGCTCAATGGCATAGAGTTCAGTGGTGTAGAGTGCAGTGTTGAAGAGTAGAGGGTCGTAGAGTCCAATGGTGTAGAGTGGCCTAGAGTGCATTCGGTTAAGAGTGCAGTGGTGTAAAGTGGCATAGAGAGCAGTGACATAGAGTACAGTGGTGCAAAGTAGAGTGCAGTGGAATAGAGTGCAGTGAGGTAGTGTGCAGTGGTGCAGAGTAGATTGTTTCAGAGTAGACTGAAGTGGTGCAGGGCTGAGTGCAGTGGCATAAAATAGAGTGGGGTAGAGTAAAATGGTATAGAGAGTAGTGGCGCAGAGGCCATGAAACAACAACTGGAACTGGCTCACAATTGCAGCATGAGCATGGATGTTGTAGTTAAGAGATATCAGTACAATGTCAGCAACATTGCCAAAGCTAAGAAAGCATGCACAAGATGACGTAACTTGAAGGACATGGATTGGCTCTTGCACTAACATTATTTTGTGTTGCAAAGTTGCTGTAAATTACCCTTGACTCTGTAACGGTTGTTAAGCAGCCCACTTGTACACCTTTGTGTTTTACGGAGTAAGGCAT
The DNA here is from genome assembly GCF_031143425.1 of Pleurodeles waltl. NCBI lineage: Eukaryota > Metazoa > Chordata > Amphibia > Caudata > Salamandridae > Pleurodeles > Pleurodeles waltl. Next base: position 655,407,586 of record NC_090440.1, on the reverse strand, counting down.
GGCAAAGGGAACGAATTGTTGAACTTTTCCACTGGCATGATGTTATTCAAAGCAACGCTGTCTATAATGAAGGTTATGGGGCAGCTGTTCACATTTAGTGTGATTTTGGGGAAAGCCCAAATAAATTTTGTCACTTTGTTTTGTGACTTTCTTTTCACTTTTGACCTTCATTGCAAGAAGCTAACCCTACCTGTGCATGTTGTTGATTAATTTATATCATTAGAGCACATTCATCTTCTTCACTAGTGGTTGATAATGGCGCTGCCTCTATATGATGAACTTGACTATGATTGACTGCGCTTGGTTTCTACTTGTCATAACTGATGTTGATTTTTGCCCTTGTGGGTGTGGCGAGAATGCTTCTGGAATCTTCTGGCAGCCAATTTCTCTTCTCACTTTGAGTATTTAGTTTCTCTTTCACTTTGCAGACCATTGTGAAGCAGTTTTCTTTCCCGCAACCTCTGTACATCTGTCCTGTTGCTGGACATTTATCTTTGTGGGGGAATGAAAACCCACAACAAAACCATAGCTTTTTCTTCTTTCGGAGGCATCAACTTGCATGCATTTGTTTTGAGCTCCAAACTGAGTGGTGCTCTCAACGTACGTCTTCTGAAGGAATCTGAATGGCAGCCATCAATGACTTAGAGGTGCATGGCTTCTTCATCATTTAAGTTACAGAACGTACAGTGTTTGAGAAGTGTATCATGTCTCTCAACACATTCATCCATCATTTCACCAGTTTCTTGTTGTACTTGGTTGAAGATGTACTTTTCAGAGACAACATTGGGCATTCAACAGAACTTGGCAATGAGTTCCTTTTTTAATTATTTGGTATGATGCTGCATCAGTTTGTGAGACTTTGTTTAGCACTTTTTTCGCTCCATCACAGCACAGTTTTTAAAAATATGTAATTATTTCTTATCATCTTCTTCTCCTAGTGTATCTATGAAATCATTGAACATTTTGATCCATGCAGTCCACCTGGCACCAATGATCTGCTTCTTCGTGGTATCAAACAGGTGGTAGCTTCAGGAATGTAGTTGTGTAGTACTATGCGCTTTCTTCAGTCGCCATCAAGAGCAGCATGCTGTTCAGGCAGTGTTCGCCTTGCACAGCAGGACTGCCAACCTCTCCACACAACCCTCGTTGCTTATGGCCTGGTCATCACACCTGATTTTCGAGGTTGTACAGCACTTTACTCGCAGCTGCCGGTAAGTAAGTTTATGCTTTCGTACCTGGTTGTCACTCCATTTAGCATCTGCTTTGTATTGATGGTGGCTCTGTCTTGTGGCACAGCACAATATTTTTTTAAAATCTTTTTCAACAGGTTTTGGCTGGCTTTTTGAATGTGCTCCCCTGCAGGGTCTTTAACTTCTTCGATGGCCGTGTGTAGGCTGGAGTGGGTCTTCGACTCCACATACATCAATCGCAGACTGCTTTGCATGGATTCTAGGGTGCACGTGGCATGCACAACCAGTTGACTGTATGTTTACAAACTCTCAGGGAGAGCAGCTTTGTTTCTTTGATGCACGTATCCCCTACTTGTCCCCAGTTGTAGCGTCCTCCCCATCCCCGGAGCATGCAAATTATCACACTAGACATAAAGCTCTGTAACCAGACGTCTTCATTCCTCAACGTACTATTGAGCTCTGCTTGCATTATGTCATAACGTTTATAACCACAACTTAACACCTCCCACCCAATTACATAATTGCTATCTGAAGTCCACCCAGGACCTTGAGGGCCATAGCGTGCATGGTATCAAAGACAATACATTGTAGAATAGAGTTGCGCAGAGTAGAGCTGGGTGGCCTAGACTAGAGTGGTGTAGGATGCAGAGTAGGATGCAGTGAAGAAGAGTGCACTGGTGTAGAGCAGAGTGGTGTAGAATGCATTGGCATAGAATAGAGTGGTGAAGAGTTGAGTAGAGAGGTGTAGCGTAGAGTGGTGTAGAATGGAGTGGTGCGGAGTGGAGTAGAGTGGAGTGGCAGAGAGTGCAGAGGCATGGAGGGGTGTAAAGTGGAGTGGCGCAGAGTACAGTGGCATGAAGTGGTGCAGAAATTAGAAGAGTGGCGTAAAGTGCTGTATGCATGGTGTGGTCTTACACTGACATTACAAACAAAGCTTTTTCAATTGAAATCACCATTCCATATGCACAAACATACAATTCTAAAAATAAAACTATACAGTTTACAAATGCTTACACAGTTCATTCAAAAGTTGTTGTGTGTTAGAAAAAAAAACATTCCTACCCCCCAGTATCCGGCAAGATTGTCACAAATCTTCTCACTTTGAAGTTAGAGAAAGAAAATTAAACATTTGCTGTGCATTAACATGTCAGGCTCTCTCAGAAGACAGAGCCTGACATTTGAATGGACAGCAAATGTGGCAAGATGTAAACAAGATTTACAGGCCTGTTTACAGAAAGGAGCACTCGTGGAAGAATACAAGGAGAGGTAGTGTGAAAAGGCTTTGTCCTTAGAAGGGGCAAATTAATTCTGGACAGCCTAAAACAAATAAAGCCAGCAATTAAGAGTGAGAAAATACAAGTTACAAACCACAAAGTCAAACTATAAGCACCGGGCAGAAGGCATTAACACAGAAGATTTCTAAATGTCCCAGAGATGTCTTTAGCAAACCAGATAGTGTATCTGGTATGCTTCGAGAGCAAAATGAAAACCTTGCATTTCCTCCTACTGCTCTGTTTTTCTAGATGAACACTGAAAAGCAGAAAGGAGATATTTATGTAAACATGTATTTTTGCCACACTTTATGTACTTATAGGAAAGACATATTTCCACACATTCGCACCAATAGCATTCTTTTTTAAGTCTGACTTGTAGTCAACTCATTCTAACATCTTTTGCAATAAATATCAAACTGTTTTTCGTGGTGGGCATCAGCCAGTGTCAGCACTCCCTATAGTTTTATATATCAGGATGGCCCAGGATCCCTATTTGTTTGATCTCAGAATACAGAATTGCAAGAGTGACTCAAATGCTTTGGGCGATTCTTCACCGTACACCAACTTGTTCTCAACTCATCCTTCTCATTGTTAGCCTAAGAAGCAGATCTCAACATGTTATACTGATAACCTACTGCAAATGTGGCATTTGATGTACTGAAAAACAGCACATACTTGATTTAGGTGTGACCAGGGTTTTGATAGGCTGCAGAGACATTTTGGTAAATGTTTTAGTTTTTGTGCTAGAGTTAGATGGTGTCATGAATCAATCAATCAAAGATTTATAGAGTGCACTAATCACCCATTAGGGTCTCAAGGCGCTGGGGGGGGAGCTACTGGTCGTAGAGCCATGTCTTGAGGCGTTTCCTGAATGTCAAGAGGTCTTGGGTCTGGCGAAGGTGGAGCGGTAGAGAGTTCCAGGTCTTGGCGGCTAGGTGAGAGAAGGATCTTCCTCCAGCGGTGGTGCGGGGGATGCGAGGGATGGAGACGAGGGCGAGGCTGGCAGAGTGAAGATTGCGGGTGGGGTGTGGAAGGTGAGTCTGTCATTGAGGTAGGCTGGGCCTGTGTCGTGGAGGGCCTTGTGTGCGTGGATGAGGAGTTTGAAGGTGATCCTCTTTGGTACTGGTAGCCAGTGAAGGTCTCTGAGGTGGGGGGAAATGTGGTCGCAGCATGGGATGTCCAGAATGAGGTGGGCGGATGCGTTCTGGATCCTTTGCAGCTTTGTTAGGAGTTTGGTTGTTATTCCTGCATATAGGATGTTTCCGTAGTCCAATCGGCTGCTGACCAGGGCGTGGGTGACAGTTTTCCTGGTTTCAATGGGAATCCACTTGAAGATTTTGTGGAGTGTTGTAGCAGGAAGCGGAGATGGCATTGACCTGCTGAGTCATGCTGAGTGTGGAGTCCAAGATGAAGCCTAGGTTGCATTCATGGGTGGTGGGTGGGGGCGTGGTTCCTAGGGAGGTGGGCCACAAGGAGTCATTCCAAGTTGAGGGGTTGGTGCCAAAGATGAGGATTTCTGTCTTGTCTGTGTTAAACTTGAGGTGGTTTGATTCCATCCAGCTGGCGATGGCGTGAAGTCCGTTGTGGGGGTTGTTCTTTGCAGTTGTAGGGTCTTTCATGAGGGAGAGGATGAGCTGAGTGTTGTCTGCATAGGAAACTATGTTGATGTGGTGGGTTCGTGCGATGTTCGCGAGGGGGGCCATGTAAACGTTGAAGAGCGTGGGGCTGAGCGAAGATCCTTGGGGAACGCCACAGATGATTCTGGAGGTTTCTGACAGGAACGGTGGGAGGCGGACTCTCTGGGTTCTGCCTGAGAGAAATGACGAGATCCAGTCAAGTGCCTTGTCGCGGATTCCAGCGTTGTGGAGGCGTGTGCGGAGAGTGTGATGACATACCGTGTCGAAAGCTGCGGAGAGGTCCAGGAGGATGAGTGCTGCTGTTTCTCCTTCATCGAGCATGGTCCTAATGTCGTCTGTGGCAGCAATGAGTGCAGTCTTGGTGATGTGGTTTCTGCAGAATCCGGATTGGGAGGTGTCGAGTACCTTGCTGTCTTCCAGGAACCGGGATAGTTGGCTGTTTGGGATTTTTTCGATGACCTTGGCTGGGAAGGGGAGGAGGGAGATCGGCTGGTAGTTCTTGGGGTCGTCTGGGTCTGCCTTTGGTTTCTTCAGCAGGGCGTTGATTTCTGCGTGCTTCCACCTTTCTGGGAAGGTGGCTGACTCGAAGGAGCTGTTGATGGTTTTGCAGAGGTGGGGGGCGATGATGATGTTTGCCTTATTGAAGATATGGTGTGGGCAGGGGTCCGATGGTGATCCGGAGTGGATGGAGGCCATGGTGGTGGCGGTGTCCTCTATGTTGACGGGGGTCCAGGTGTGGAAGAGGTGCGTGTTGCTTGAAGCGTTGGGTTCTTGGGAGTTTGTAGTCAGCTGGTGTGTCTGGGGTTTGAAGCTATTGTGGATTTCTTCTATCTTTCGACGGAAGTGGGTTGCCAGGGGGTTGCAGAACTCCTGTGATGGCGGGGGTTCGTTGGAGCAGGTCCTGGGGGTGAAGGGCTCATTGACGATGCCGAAGAGCTCTTTACTGTTGTGAGCGTTGGCATCGATGCGGTTTTTGAAGTGGGTCCTTTTGGTGGTGTGGATCAGTTGGTGATGTTTGCGTAGGGCATCCTTGAAAGCAATGTGGCTGGAGTTGGTAGGGTCAAGGTGCCAGGTTTTTCCCATTCTGCGACATAGCCGTTTGGATTCCTGTAGTTCATGGGTGAACCAGCTGGCCTTGATCCTGTGGGAGGTGTTTGTTTGTTTTTTGAGCGGTGCGAGGGTGTTGGCGCAATCTTCTATACAGCGATGCAGGTTGGTGGTGGCTGTATTGGGGTCCAGGGTCCCAGGGGGTGGGGCCCGGGTGAGAGTGGAGATCAGTTGATCCGTTGATATTTTGCTCCAGTTGCATCAGGGGGGTTGTGTGCGGTGGTGGTGAGTGACTGGTTTCTGGTAGGAGAAGTGGATGCAGCAGTGGTCTGTCCAGCTGAGCTCGGTGATGTGGCTGAAAGAGACGTGTTTGCTGGCTGAGAAGATGGGGTCGAGTGTGTAGCCTGCGGAGTGGGTAGGTGTAGTGATGAGTTGCTTGAGGCCGAAGTTGGCGAGGTTGTCGATTAGGTTGGTGGTGTTGATATCATTGTTATTTTCTAGGTGGAAGTTTAGGTCACCGAGGAGGATGTAGTCTGTTGAGGCGAGGGCTTGGGAGCTGATGGCGTCGGCGATGGCATCGCAGAACTGCAGTCTGGTTCCAGGGGTTCTGTAGACCAGTGTTCCTCTGAGTATGTTGTTGGTATTGATGTGGATTTTGAAGTAGAGGTGCTCGGCGGAGTTGATGGTGTCGTGGGAGTTGGTGGAAACTCTTATGGTGTTTTTGTGGACTATGGCGATTCCTCCTCCTGGTCTGTGGATTCGGTCTCTTCTGGTGATCTTGTAGTTTTCTGGTATGGCTATGGCTACGTCTGGTTCCGAGGCCGAATTCATCCAGGTTTCGGTGAGGAATGTGACGTCAGGCGAGTATATGGTCAGGAGGTCCCAGAGGTCAATTTCATGTTTGTGGATGGAGCGGGTGTTAAGTAGGATGCATCTTAGCGGTTGTCTGTTTTGATTTAAAGTTTGGAGGTTAGGTTGCAGGTGAAATTGCAGGCTTTGCAGGAGAAGGGTCCTATGGTGCGCGTCGGTGTGGACTGGAAGCAGATGGAGGAGCGTCCTGGATTAAGGGCGTGGAGTTCATTGGCAGTGTAAAGGTGATCAGTGGCGCGGGAGGCGTGATGGCCAGGGGGTCTGGCACTGGGCGCGGTCTTGGTGTCGAAGGGCGCAGATGGGCTTGTCTTTGGCATGCCTTTGGTGCGCCAGTGGCGCGTCAATGCTGCGGCCGGCATAAGAGGGGATGTGGGAGATAGTGGCAGCTGGGAGGAGGGAGGGAAACCTCCAATGGCAGTGCGGGGCGGGGTCAGCAGAAGTCAGGAGCAGGAAGAGCTCCGAGGAGGAGGGAGGGGGGCAGGGCCTTCCGGGAGAGGAGAAGCCAAGAAGCCCACACAAGCCCAAGCAAGCCCAGACAAGCCCAAACAAGCCCAAAACAATGGCAGCACTTACCGGAGCAGTGGTGAGGAGGAAACGACCTGCCTGCAAGGATGCAGGGTCAGAGGTCGCTTCTAACCTCGCGTTGCGGCCCGGCATAAGAGGGGAGGTGGGAGGGAGTGGCAGCTGGGAGGAGGGAGGGAAACCTCCAATGGGAGTGCGGGGCGGGGCAGCAGGAGTCAGGAGCGGGAAGAGCTCAGAGGAGGAGGGAGGGGGCAGGGCCTTCTGGGAGAGGAGAAGCCAAGAAACCCAAACAAGCCCAAACAAGCCCAGACAAGCCCAGGCAAGCCCAAATAAGCCCAAAACCATGGCAGCACTTACCGGAGCAGTGGTGCCTGCCATAACTACTTGGTATTTATCCAGGTGCTAAGACACCTTCACCTGGGTGGCCCCTCCATCCTAGTCACCTGTAGTAAACACTGCCCCCTGAAAGGCTCTGCTGTACAACTCATTGTTACAGCATGTAGGGCTGCATGACTGCATGCTGCATTGTCACGGAGCCTCCTGCCAAGAGACTGGAAACTGACAGAGTGACATAGAAAAGCAGCCTGCACACACCGAAATACCACACATGTCCTAGAAATGCAGACCAGAAAACCTCAGCGTGGTTAGACTGTACACAGCAACAGACAGTGCACACATTGGAAATTTGGGCTCAGAAGTCTCTTTCTCATCTAGAGGGCCTGGGATGAGTCCCACCTTTCCTGCATGCTAAATTGTGTGATCTTATGCAAATATTTTATTTCACCATGCTTTCTTCATCTTCATTACTACATATAAGAGCATCTTCCAATACCTGGATTTAGGATGTGCATTTTACAAACTCCTCACTTCTGTTTGGTTTAATATTATCCAATGTTGTTCCAAGTCTGCAAAGAATCTAATTCATATGCTTGACTGGATTCTTGCCAAAGTCAGAGCTCATTGACTTTACTCTTAGTTCACTAGTGGCATTGTTGTCAGGGTGGGGGAGCAGGGATGTTTCTAAGTTCAGGTTTAAAAGTGATCACTTTAGAATGGTCTCAATGTGGTGATATTATCTGATGTACAAGGGTAAAGGATTCCGTATGTTACAGAAATGTGTTTATTTCTATTTTAAAAAGGCAGTGCCATATTTAATTTAAGGCTGTGTTCATGAATTTGAAAACCTCTTTAGAGGTGGAGACGGCTGGAGAATAGCTATTCGTAAGATTTCTCCAATGGTGCAGTGTAGGGCCTAGGACTTAGCTTGGAAAAGCTAGTCTTCTGGTCTTCCTGAATAATAAACTTTGTGAAGTTTCCTCCCTTTTGCGGCTTCCATGATTTATACCAATTGGACTTCGGAATTTATCATAAGCTCCGCAGATACCATATGCTAGTTACTGCTATTTAATTATTGAAACTGTACAAGGGGAGTTGAGGACCCGGTAATTAGATGGCCATTGCTCTTGATTAGCATAAATAATGTTTGGATGTGTTTGCCTTATTTTGGGAGGGCAAAAGGCATTGCTTCATTTGAGCCAGTGGTTGCAGGTGGGGGACACTGGCACTTATTTTTGGGGACAAGCTCTTACTTTTCTTCAGTTGACTTTGCTCCTGAAAAAAAACAGAGAAAAACGCAAAAGGGTGAACTAGGAGAAAGTGAAAGAGTTAACAATTGTGACACAGGGAATAAGTGGGGATGTAAAAGAAACTGAGAGTAAAGAAAACAGGCAGAGAGTGGCTGTTGGAGGATTTAAGAGGCATGATTGACAGTAAAGACTAGGCAGCCTAGGTACTCTACACTCAACCTTCTACAGCTCTGGCTGTTGGCTTCTGAGCAAACCTTTAAGCCCAAGTACTGATTCTTTTACAAAGTAGACACTAGCACAAGGTGAGCACCATCTATTCTTGGCACTGGTGACGTACCAAAAATGTCCCCTGTGTATAGTTTGTGGTAGTTCATAGATTTATTTAGATGACATTGAAGGTTTGTGCGCCACTTGCTCTTAGTTGTATGGTGCAGTGAGGCAACCATATGCTTGTCAATGTGTCTTGGTGCCGTACAATGGGATCGTGGTGAAGGAATGCCATTACGTATGCCCTCATTGAGTAAAGAATGGGCCTAGAATGGGAATGAGGATACCATGGATTGATTGCTTACTTTAATCATCAGTACTCTGAGTCTCACTTCTTCACCCCAATACTTATGTTAACACCCTTTCACTTACTATAATTGCAAGATCTCCAATTTGTTTTCTATATTCTGCGTATTAGGGACCACAAATTGTTCTATGGAACCTGATCTAAATTTCATCAAAGGCAACCTGCTGCTCCTTCAACATCCAAAATCACTTCAACCCCTTCGAATATTAATATTTAGGTGCTCAAGATTGATGGATGTCAATGGAATGCCTTAGAATGGTTTCTAAGAAATGAATGACTATGGCAGCATGATGCCACCTTTCCTTCAACTACAAAAATGACTTCAAAATCCTAATATGTATAGTATTTTATGTATGCTATTGCTTACAAACATTATCTTGGAAGTCATCTTACTCTACAGAGCCCCCTGCCTTCTGTGCACACCTGAAACCCCATTACCTTGTCCTGCTTACACCTACCACGGTCCATCTTCAACACAGAAGGACCGCGTCAGGTCCCATGCACACCCAGGAGACAATGGAGACCACCAGAGAGCTGCACAGCCAGCTGCTGCCAGACAGGAAACCTTGCATTCTCTACATGGCCTGGAGGTTGCATCAGTGGTAGCCAAGAGAGGTAAAAAGTACTGAAACCACTGACAGAAAATGATTGGTCCGTTTATGACCACAAACCCCTGTAATTTAATGTTCATACATTTTATGGAAAGCTAAATGAGCAATATCACAAGGGTAAATTTGAAGATCATTAATTGCTAAATGAGGGGAATTTTCTCTTTTTTAAAAAGCCATTTTGTGACTTCCCCTTTATCTAATTTGAATACCACCACAGACCGGAATGGGTGGCTAATTCGGCAGATTAAACAATGTCTTCCTAAATCCCCAACATTTTTCTAAATACAAAGTAAATCACCTTATGTTTGCCAAACAACTTTGCAATTTCTTTTGCTCATCAACCATCACTGAATATCTATATGAGGGCGACAAATGAACAAAATATAGCTGATTCCATGCTTTCTGATTTCTATTAAAAACAATAGGCAAACACAAATCCAGCATCTTGGATTTCTTTGCAAGAGATTACGGTTGGATTCTGAAAGTAGCCTAGTGCAACCCAGTGCATGCTTGAAAGATGTACCTGCACAAGATTCAGAGAGGATATTGTCATGCCAAGATTCGCTCTATCTTGCTCCACCGGAAGATGCTACAAGAAATGGCCATGATGTGGCTGCCAGTTTTGAAAGGGATACCAGCTTGTTAGAGTGTTGGGACCACAATCAGTGGACTCAATTTAAAGAAAAGTTCCCATGGCTAAGCAGTGAAAATGGCCACCCTGGATGCAGCATCTGCAGTGAGGTCAAGCTGCTTGGAGTGTCAGCATCACAGGGTGTGAGTATGTCTAGAGAATGGATTATGTCTAGAGAATGGATCACAGGGAGCATGGCTGCATCTGGTCCAACAAAAGCTAGTCAGTTAACCTCACCGCAAAAAACATATAGAAGCACAAACTTTTTGAAGCACGTTGTAACGTGTGTGATATCTAAACTGCATCCAAGAAGGAGGTATTGCGATCAACAATCCTGCAGCAGCAGATGCATTGCCATGCTTCAACAGTTAACATTTCACACTTTTGTGCAGAAAATAATTGCCCCTTTTCTGACTTTCCAGGTCTAATAGCCTTACAGATTGCTAATGAGGCAGTTATGGGCTTGATTCTACACAGCAAATATACTGCAGCACATATAATCGGTTGCATCACTAAAGAAATGCAGAGAACGTTTTGCATAGGTTTGGTTGAACAGGCTCCAAGAATCTCTGTTTATATTGAGGGGTAACAAATCTTTCTTCCATGTCAGTTTTAATTATTTATGTCCGTGCTGCAATCAGTGGAAAAGAGACCCTCACTTTTTTCCTTGACTTGGTTGAGTTGAATAGGAGAGATGAAGAGTGCATTGAGTCCGCACTGTTGAAATGTCTTGAGAAACATCGATTTTGCAACAGGTTACTTACAGACTATTGGACAGGGGTGTGCAGTGGTGGTGCCAGAGTAATGCCTGGGTGAAACTGGTGTTTTGGAGAGGCTATGTTTGAAATACCCACACCGTGTAAAATGGCACTGTCTATGCCACCGGCTTGAGCTCAGTGTAGCAGACATGGTTGATACAGGGCCAGGTCTTAAGCACCTTGTGTAATATTTTGAAAAAAACTGTATGCTTTGTACCACCAGTCTCCCCAAAATCAGTGGGAACTCTCTGCATGTGTGAAAGAGTGAGAGATTGCAATTCTGAAAATTGAGCGAATATTTTCAGTTCGGTGGATTGTTTCTAGCAAAGGGCATTACGAGCAGTATGGGAGCCATACCCAGCTCTTCATCATCATTTTCTTCAGTCCAGATTAAGTACTTCTCATGATGCCAAACATCATTCCACTTTCAGTGGACTGAATAAAATCCTGACATCTTCAGATTTTTTGATGAATGTAGCTGGTGTTGCAGATCCTGTTCATGAAATTGGAACACTGTAAGAAGCACTGCAAAGGGATAAAGTAACTCTGCTACAAGCTTACCAGCTCATCGGTTGTTCAGTAAGGGTAATTGAACAGCTTAAGGTATTCTCAGGGACACATAAGAAGGAGGCTGAACAAGCTATTGAGAGGGTCTTATTTAGAGGAGTCTCAATCAGCAGTAAGGACTCACGTGGCCAGGTAAAAATAAACCTTCCCCAGTTTTACCACAATCTGGCAGATAATTTGAGCTCTGGGTCATATGCACAGTCATCAAGAAATAGGTCTGCCATATCAACTTGGATAGATGAATTTATAGTGCTTACATCAGAGATAGATGTTATCAACCCACACAAGTGGCCAAATAACATTAAGAGCCCATTGCATGAAGGTGAGGAGAAATCGTAAAACCTATGCAGGAGCTTCTCTCTTAATTATAAACTCATATCTGAAGGCTTCAAAGACTATGTTAATAATGGTGGTAATGAGATTTCAGATCAACTGCAACCTGTTTTGAGGGCTACAACCACACTTCCTGTGACTTTAAGCCAATGCGAAAGGGGTTTCAGCACCATGAACTTGATTATGTCGCCCTTACCAAACTGCCTTGGTATTGGACGCCTTTCCTCATTAATGTTTATATACCTCATGAGTCCTCCTCTGCAGCTTTGGAATCCAATGCCATATATCAACAGGTGGTTGAATGTTCATCTCCATGCATATCATACTCAGTCCAGAAAGGTAGATAATACATCCAAGCATAATAAAAGATATGCAGACACGTGGAAGTTTTTTAATTGATGGTAGGTTTTCAATGATATAAGCGGTCTCAATAATTACTAATTTTTCATGGTCAAACATCATCTGGCAAAATAGCATGGTCAAAAATGTCTGTAATAACAAATGTGCGGAGTACATGGCTGAAACTGTACAGTGCAGTTTGCTTTTTTTTCATTATGGTCAAGGTGTATTAAAATTGTTAGTATATTTAAACGTGCTGTGCTAGGTAGCATAATACATTTTATAGTTTTGATATTCACAGTTGCAGTTTCAAGCATGTCTTTTTTACAACGCATAAAATATGCTTTGTTCATGGTGCCAGGTTTAGTATGCCTACCTTGCAGCATTTAGTGCTTGACTGATGTAGTTAGGTACCAAACTTCATCAATATTTGGGCTGTTAATTCCTCCAGACGAACCTCAAGCCAAAGGCTTTACTACTGAGCAGCTTCAATTGTTAAATCTTGCAAAACTCTCAAATGATGGACCTGCTGAACATGTGATGTCATTTCCTGTGATGTCACGTGCCCTGATGACATGCGCCGTGATGTTACTCCCTGTGTTGCTACTTAAGTTGGTGAGTCCCCCCACTTCTTTTTTTAGGACTTGTGCCTTAAGGACATCCCCCTCACCTTTATTTTTGGAAACTGCTCAGGGGGCTGATTGGACCCTCATAGCTGTTCCTTTAGAAAAGAATAGCTGTTCTGAGGTGGGCCAGCCCTCTTCTGGTATGTTGATGCATGGCTCTGAGCAGCTGTTCTCAGTAGCATTCCCTAATGCTGTATTTGATTGCCCATTTATGCAAATTTTGTTTTATATCTAGTAATGATGATCACTTTCAGTGGTCACTTTAGCAGCCAACATATATTAAACATAAAGCTTCAATGTCTCCAACCAAGGGCAGCAATGAAGGAAAAAACCAAGGCATCAAAAAAAGCCAAGGAAGATAAGGAAATGTATCAGAACCAAAGGCAAAGAGCAAGGAAAGAATCCAGAAATATCTGATAGGTCACAATAAGGGGCAAAAATTGCAATGATCAAGAGAATCAGGAGTCGAGACATTGTGACACAGTGATAGTGAGTGTGTACAGTGCTTTAAATACTGAAGGACGATGGGAAGTAAAGAAACGTACCTGGCAGTACTTGGTGCGATAACACTTTGGGATCAGCTCGTATAACTATCTTCAGTAGCATATATTGGATTAGGCTTTGTATTTCAGAGATGACCCCTACAACACGGCACCATATTGATGAGACACAACTCCTTCAGCATATCCATGGAACCCCTAACCAGTGTCAGCTGGATCTAACAGACGATCTTCCTTGGCTCAGTGCAGTGTCAGTAGAGAGCAGAACCTCATCCCTGCTCCACTGGGGGCCAACTCCAGAACAGCCACCCACCCAGGTAGGGCCATGCCCCGCTTTTCAACGTTCTCCAGGTAAGCAAGCTTACCTAGGAGACCCCTGCAATCCAGCTAGACCAGTGATACTTAAAGTGTTTCCCGGGGCCGCATGTGGCCTCCTGGCCTTTGCATGCTGCCCCCCAATTAACAGCAGCACTGGGCTGCTGTTTACTTCAATCAGCACGAATGTTCAAGAGACAAGACGTTAAATAAAATGGCAAGCCCTTATTTAAAGATAAGAGAAGTTAAATAAAGGAAGTAACTATATTGTCCTTCACTACTTAACTTTAGGAATACCTTCATTTTCAAAGCCATCTTGATAAGGTCTCTTCAAAATTAAAAAATGTGTATTTCATTAACATGCAGAGCAATTTCACCTTAATACATCAGATCACATCACTACATTGAGGAGTATTTTTTTAAGCGACAGTTTTCAAATATGAATTTAGAAACATTTATTCTTTCTCCTCCCAACACTGACAATATTGCCAATAGTGAACTAAGAGGCAAGTCAGTTGTTATGTGCACACTTAGGGTGGCCTTGGTTCCTGTTATACGTGAACAGTTTGTTAAATGAAACACAGGAGAGGATTTTGTATACTGCACATCCTGAAGTCATGTATTTCAGGGTCCTCTTGTATGTGAGACTGAAGAAAAAGGAGGTAAAGTGAAATAAAACAATTGCCTGGGATCACACAATTTGGTAAAGTGGGGAAGCTGAGATTAATACCAGGTTTTCTGTAATTACATTGGGCAGTTCAGCCACAAGATGTATATGATTTGCTTCCCTTATAGCCACCAGCCCACCTACCACCCCCACTCCCCAACCCCTAGGGCTGCCACCCTGTTGGCATCAATGAGGTCCTCAGTCACATCGCAGACCAATCTCTATGGTCCCTTGGAAAATGCTTGTGAGTACCCATGAGCTAGACCATGGATACTCAAAGTATGGTCCGCGGGTCTCATGCGGCCCATCTGGTCTTTATATGCTGCTCCCAGGGCAACAGGAGCACTGGGCAGCTGTTTGTTTGACTCAGCACTAACAATAAAAATATTAAATAGACACTCAATCATTTATTTCAAACTTAATTGATGTAAAAGTAAGGAAGCAACTAGGGACTCCTGCGCTTAATTTTAGAAACGCCTTCATTTTTAAAGAAATCTTGCAGCATAAATGTAAAACTATTACAGTCTCTTCAAAATACAAAAAAGTGTATTTAGTTAACATGCAGAACATTTTCACCTTAGTACAATTATTTATATCAGTGTATTGAGATGTATTCATTTAAAAGTGATAGTTTTCGAACATAAATTTGGAAACATTAATTTAAAAACATTAATTCTTCCCATTACCCTGAGAACACCACCAATAATAAATTAAAGAAGCAAGTCACTTGTTATGTGCACTTTATGGGTGGTCTGGGTTCCCATCTTACATGAACTACATTACAATTCATTAAATAAAACATAGAACCAGGTTTTGTGCAGCGCACACCTTTGAGGTCCTCTTATATGTGATAATGCAGAAAAAGGAGGGAAAGTGAAATTAAACAATTTCCTACGATCACACAATTTGGAAAAGTGGGGAAGCTGGGATTAATTCCAGGTTTTCTGGTTTCCCTATTGTTAATTTCAGCCACTTGATGTATATTCTTCGCTTCTCCTGCATCTACCTTGCCACCAATACCCCCAGCCACCCCACCCAACTGCCACTGTCCTGGCATCAATGTCACCTGTCACATAACAATCAATGTCACATAACAGGCAAAACCTTTTGGCCCCTGGGAAAATGTTTGCTAGCACCCATGAGCTAGACTGTGCAGAGCAGGAACCTAGCCGTAGACCGTAGGGTTCTTAAAATAGGACGTTCCCTCCCAAGAGAGGTGCTAGTAAGTAGGTACCCCTGCTCACATTTTTAATGCAGTGTTTATTACTTGCAAATTTAGGTAAGGTATTAAAGCCAGGATTAGACGTCAAGTCTCCTGATGCTATAGCTACAAAGTACAGGCTAGACCACATTTCGTAATGGGACTTGCCCTGTCTCAGTTCTGGGTGAATTGCTTTTCTTGTTGGGAGTCCTGTCAAGGTTTTCTCATAACACTTGCTGCCTGAATTCAGTCTATGTCTAGGCACTTTCAATGTTTGCGGGTAAGGGAATAAAGGCAGAAGGAGATTGTGAGGCCTTTTCTTTTCCTCCAAGTGGAAGAAGGTTGTTACTAAACAATGTATATTTTGGATACTGTTTTTTACTGTTGGGGTACAGGAACGTAAGCTACTGTTTAATACCAATTCTATAACCAAGTTACTCTTTTTATACACTTGACTTTCTAAGTATAGCAATGTGAGCAGTCAAGGCTAACTTTAAGAGGCAATAAAAGAACTGCAACTCAGATAGGGTATGGCACAGTAATCACACTCAATTCAATGTCTGGTCAGATAAAAAGTCTAGTTGTGTGAATTATATGAGAGCATTACGGAATACTGTGACTTGCATTTACCTCCAACTAAACATATCTTGTGGGCTTTGTGACTGTGAAATGTGTATGTGGGCTAGATATATTGTGCATAGTGTTGGCATATACACTAAGGCCCTCGTTACAACCCTGGCGGTCGGTGTTAAAGCAGCAGTAATACTGCAAACAGGCCAGCGGAAAAAAAATGGGATTACGACCATGACAGAAACCGCCAACATAGACAGCCACTTTAACACTCCTACCGCCACGGCAGTAGAAACAAACACCGCGGTGGTAACCGCCAACAGACAGGCGGAAGACAAAGTACCGCCCACTGTATTTCAAGATGCCTATCCGCCACCTTTTCCAGGGCGGAACCAACGCTATCAAAAGCACGGCAAAAACAGTACACAGAAGGGAAAACACTCACCTCTCAACCCCCAACGAGGAACCAGGACGCCATAGAGCCCGAACTTCAGGTGTTACCCATGTTGGTTTATCTCCTCTTCTACCAGGAGTACAAATGGCGGCGGCGGTGACTACAGTGAGTACTGCATCTACAACACTGGGGAGGAGGGGAGGAAAGAGAGTGGCACACGCAACACACAACACCCCCACCCCCACCCTCACCCACAACACCACACAAACAAATACATGCATCAACATTACATATACACCCCCCACCCCATGGAAGAACGCAAGGACAAAAGGAACTGATTGTAACAATTGTAATCATTAAAAATCCATTAGTCAAAAGTCATAATTCAGTATATACAAATATGTACACCAACTACACAAGTCCGGATAGTGTACCAATCATTGTCCGTGGACCACTGGGCCCAAAATGCATGGGCGAAGCCCACACATGATACTTGACTTGAAACAGAGAGAACACTGCTGAGGCATCAGATCAAAAATACTCAGGCACCTCAGGGTGAGGCGGAGGGGGCCACCTCAGCCTGATGAACGCACGATGCCACTGCTGCACGAGGGGGCTCCATGCCCATTGCTGTATCCTGGGGAGTGCAAAGCCAGAGTCTCTCAAGTCTCTCCAGTGGGTGGTTTGCCCACTGCTGTATCCTGGGGAGTGCAAGGCCACAGTCTTTGAAGTCTCTCCAGTGGGTGGTTTGCCCACTGCTGTATCCTGGGGAGTGCAAAGCCACAGTCTCTCAAGTCTCTCCAGTGGGTGGTTTGCCCACTGCTGTATCCTGGGGTGTACAAAGCCACAGTCTCTCAAGTCTCTCCAGTGGGTGGTTTGCCCACTGCTTTATCCTCAGGAGTGCAAAGCCACAGTCTCTCAAGCCTCTCCAGTGGGTGGTTTGCCCACTGCTGTATCCTGGGGAGTGCAAAGCCACGTCTCTCAAGACTCTCCAGTGGGTGGTTTGCCCACTGCTGTATCCTGGGGAGTGCAAAGCTACAGTCTCTCAAGTCTCTCCAGTGGGTGGTTTGCCCACTGCTTTATCCTGGGGAGTGCAAAGCCACAGTCTCTCAAGTAGATAACAGTCTCCACTGGTTCTAAAGGGGGCCTGGTGCCAAGAGCGCTTCATCCTGCCAAGGACTGAGGTAGTGGATGTGATACTCCACTGGTTCTGGAGGGGGCCTGGTGCCCAGAGTGCTACACGTGCAGTGAGGACGGTACAATTCCCTCACCTGGGTGTGTGTGCCATGAGATTGGCGAGGTTCAGGTAGCATGATACGCCATGGAGGCAGCGACATACCCCACACTGCTGCGGCTTCGCGTTCCACCTGCAGGTGCAAACAGTGATGGAAGTCATGCCTCATGGAAGCTGCCCAGGGTCCACGAACTCACCTCCAGCCTCAGACGACTTACCACTGGGGATGGTAGCCATGTCAGCGGTGGTGCCAGTGTCCGAGGACGCCGCGGGGCCGGTGGAGGTGCTTGCGGCGGTCTCTGTGGCGGCGGCGCTGGTGGCGGTGCATAGGTCAGCACCTGCTGAGGGACAAAGCAAAACGTCTCCAGCAGCTTCGGACGGCTGCCCTCTGGGGAAGAGGCTGGGGACTGTTGCTGAGGCTGTAGACGTGCCGGGAGCGGTTGTGGTGGCGGTTGTGGTGGCGGGGCAGCTAGCGGTAATCGCCGCCGTACAGGTTGGCGTGGTCGTGGACAGAAGGTGTGACACTGGTCCCTCAGTCGGTGCCACCATGATGGTGCCGCAGTTGTCTTGCCACTATCCCCTTTTGTTTTTGCTGAGCCATTGGTGGCTGGTAGTTTCGGCTTCTCCCTCCGGGATGTAGGCAGCTTTTTCACCTTGGCAGGTGGCAGAATGTCCTTGCCCTCGCTATGTGGCACATTGGCAGCCCTGATGGGTGGCGCACTCGATGACCCCGCAGTTGCTGGCACAACTGTGCCTGGGGATTTGGTGGCTGAGGTGCTGGGCTGGGACCTGGAAAGCCTGGCCCTAGGGGAAGGACGGGAGGGAGGTGAAGGGAAGAGGTCAAAGCTTGCCAGGAAAAGTTTTTTAGATACACTGGGATGGGAAGATGGAGGGTGTTTGGGAGTGGAGGTAGAGGTAGTGGTTGTAGGAGGTGTACGTCTGCTGGATTTGGGTGAAGGTGCATGGGTCGGAGGCTGTTGTGAGGAGGATGGCTGTTGGGTGGGTGGGTGCCTGTGTTTGTATACTTTGGGAGGAGGGCTCACTGACACACTGGGAGAGGACACTGGGGATGTGTGAATGATAGAGGGGTGGTTAGTGCACGTGAGCGGTGTGTGGAGATGGGTGTGGTGGTGATGGAGGTAGTGGCTGAGGATGTAGTGCATGCAGGTGTGAGTGGGGACGAGACAGGGAGGGAGGAGGAGGATGTGGAGGAGGGGGACACAATGGAGGCAGTGGATGTTGCTGTGTCTGCATAGGGATGGTGCTTGTGTGAGTGCCTGTGGGATGTGTGGTGCTTATGTTTGTCATGTCCACTCTAGTGTGTTGATGTGTGTGCATGCTGGTCTGATGGTGTGCTTGTGATAGGCTGAGGTACAGGGAATTGGGTCTGGGTGGAGGAAGTTGGAGAGGGAGGCTGGACACAGGGACATTGGCTGCCATCAGTGCTGTGGCCAGAGCCTGAAATGTTCTCTGTTGGGCTGCCTGGCCAGAATGAAGGCCCTCCAGGTATGCATTTGTTTGTTACAAATGCCTCTCTACACCCTGGATGGCATTACAATGGTAGATTGCCCAACAGTGAGGGATCTCAGGAGGTCAATAGCCTCCTCACTGAGAGCAGCAGGGCTGATTGGGGCAGGGCATGAGGTGCCTGGGGCGAAGGAGATGCCCACCCTCCTGGGTGAGCGGGCACAGGACACATGCTGAGGGGCTGCTGGGAGGGCGGTGCTGGTAGGGGGCGTTGCAGCTGTACCTGCTGATGCAGTGGGCACAGAGGTGCCCGCCACCGCAAGGGAGCTCCCATCAGAGGAGGAGTTGCTGTCACTGCTGTCTGCTCCTGTCCCTGCAGTGGAGCTCCCCTCGCCCTCTGTCCCACTGGTGGCTTCAGACTCCATTGCTTTACCCTCCAGGGCCAAGTGGGTTGCAGCTCCCTCCTGCTCCAGTGCCAATGCTCCTCCGCCTGATGATGCTATTGCACACAAGAACAGGGAGACCACAAAAAGGGGGGGGGACAGAAGAAAGACATGTTCAGTGCATGCAACACCACTACCGTTGGCGGACACAACACACATGGAGCAGCCCTCTGCACTACGCCATGCACTGACTGTACGAGGCCTAAGACCAATTGCTGCACACCTGGAAGTCACAGGAGCATGACTAGGTGTAGATGGCTCTCACCACTGGTGGGGTTGGGGTGCCACATAGCCTGCCTCACAAGGGACCTTGCCTACCAAGTTCGCCCTGGCCTAGGGGAACCCACTTCCCACCTCCCCCAACCAGACACCTTGTAATGCGCGCAGAGTCAGCGGAATGAGAATGTACTCACCCCTTGTGGCTGCTGTGATGCCCTCAAGTGCCCATCCAACTCCGGATAGGCCACCGCCAGGATCCGGTACATCAGGGGGGTCATGGTGTGACGGGCACCCCTCCCAGTTTGGGAGGCCCTCCCCAGCTGGGCCTCCACCGTCTTCTTGCTCCAGCGGCACAGGTCCTCCCATCTTTTACAGCAGTCGGTGCTCCGTCTGTGGTAGACCCCCTGGGTCCGGACGTCCTTGGCGATGGCACACCAAATACCCTTCTTCTGGTGGGTACTGACCTAGAGGAATGGTACAGGGGAAAGGAAATTACTTACCCGTCCGGACCGTCATACTCATTGCCCATCAGTTCCCGCCCATGCCCTGACTCACATACACTCACCATCCGCCCATGCAGGCCTCAGCCCCCCCATGTATCTTCCATCCACACCACTCAAAACAGGCATAGCCCATGCAGCATGCTCACAGTGTACTCACCTGTTTGTCTGGAGGACCGTACAGTTGCGTGTACTGGGGGAGGACCCCATCCACTAGTTTCTCCAACTCCTCCGAAGTGAAGGCAGGGGCCCTTTCCCCAGACACTGTAGCCATCGTCGCTTCCAGACACAGGTCACAGCAGCACTTGCAGTGTAGGTCCTCTTCTGTTGAAGGTCAAGTATCAAGTGAGAGAACAGACAGAAAATGGCGGTCACATCACCAGCGGTGCGTACCGTCACCGCCGGCGTACATCATCATTGGCTCCTGGGACCCATAGGGCCCAATGTTAACCAATGCAGAATGGCGCCCACCCCGACGGTGTACAACGCCAGCGCAGTTACCTCATATCCCCTTGTCCCACCTTAGAGGTCAGGTAGCCGCCATTTCAGGAGGCCACATGGGATGAATGTTAACTGCGTCACACCTATCTGGGCCGGGAATATAGACAGATACCAGCACATTGCGGATTAATAACGTTTCCGCAAATAACAAATTGTGATACCTCAGTGTTGGATGACTCTCTGCTCGCTGTTCTCCTCCACAGGGCATGTCTGCTGGGGCAGGTGATGAGATGGCGGCATCCTCCGGTGTGCAGACCCCTGGTGGACCTGTTGACAATAGAAGAGAGACACATCCTAGTCACATCCAGGCTTGATCGAGCAACAATCCTGGAACTGTGTGCCCAGTTGGAGCCAGACCTGATTTCAGCTATCCGCCATCCCACAGGAATCGCCCTCTAGTGCATGTTCTGTCTGTACTCCATTTCCTGACCAGTGGATCTTTTCAAACAACAGTGGCCATGGCATCAGGGACGTCCCAGCCAATGTTCTCTAACGTGTTGTCCAGAGTGTTGTCTGCCCTGCTGAAACACATGCGCAGCTACATCGTTTTCCCTCAGGTGGAGGATTTGCCCAGGACATATCCCCAAAATCATTGGTGCCATTGATGGGACACATGTGGCATTTGTACCCCCCGCAGGAATGAACAGGTGTATAGAAACCGGAAGAGCTACCATTCGATGAATGTGCAGATGGTGTGTTTGGCAGACCAGTACATCTCCCATGTCAATGCCAAGTATCCTGGCTCTGTGCATGACGCTTAAATTTTGAGAAATAGCAGCATCCCTTATGTGATGGGGCAACATCAGAGGCACCATGTGTGGCTAATAGGTGAGGCCAAGGTCCCAATACAGTTGACATAGGTGTCTAGGTATGGGGCTGTCCCTAAGGCTTAGTGTGTGTCTAACAGATATCCCTCGACATTTGCAGGTGACTCTGGTTACCCCAACCTGTCATGGCTACTGACCCCAGTGAGAAATCCCAGGACAAGGGCAGAGGAACGCTACAATGAGGCACATGACCGAACTAGGAGGGTGATCGAAAGCACCTTCGGCCTCCTGAAGGCCAGATTCCGGTGCCTCCATCTGACAGGTGGCTCCCTATACTACTCACTGAAAAAGGTGTGCCAAATAATCATGGCCTGCTGTATGCTGCACAACCTGGCTTTGCGACGGCAGGTGCCTTTTCTGCAGGAGTATGGGCCAGATGGTGGTCTTGTGGCAGCTGTGGAGCCTGTGGACAGTGAAGCCGAGGAGGCAGAAGAAGAGGGTATCGACAACCGAAACAACATCATCATGCAATATTTCCAGTGAGTCACAGGTAAGAAGATGTAACTGCTTCCCACATCTCATACTGTTGTTTGAACTAGCATAAGTCTGTCATTTTCACTCAGTGTATGGACCCCGATTTGTCACTTTGACTTTCCATTTCACAGATATGGTTCCCACTTTGTGCCCTCTGCTCTGTTTACTCCTGGCCTACAACTATGTTACATTGGTATGTGAACAAGTACATTGACATTGCTATATTCCAGAGTTATTGCAATTACATTTGTGAAAGCACAGACTGACTCCAGATTGTTTTGTGATTGAAGTGTGTTTATTCCTGTGCAAATAAGTGGAGGTGGGTTGTAAAATGGGCTGGGGTGATGGTGGAGGAGTCCAGTCTATTTGTTTCACAGGTACATTGTCCAAAGGGGCATAGGAAGTGGAGCAATGGCAGTTTAAGGATGGACAGGGTAACATAGTGGGACAGAAGGATGACATTCAGGGGGGTCTAATTTCCTGGTGGGGGTCTTGGCAATGTTCTCTATCTTGTTCCTGGATCTCAGGGACCATTTGCGGGGTGGTTCTCCATCTGCAGGGGGTGGGGTGCTGGTGTCCTGTAGTTCCTGTGGCGGTGCCTCCTGTCCACTAGCGCCGGCGGAGGTGGAGGGCTGTTCATCGTCCCGGCTAGTGTCAGGGGCCCCTTGTTGTGCCACTGTGTCCCTCCTGGTGTTGAGAAGGTCTGCCGGCACCCCTGAAATGGTGACCAGGGTGGTGTTAATGGACTTCAAGTCCTCCCTGATCCCCAGGTAGTGTTCCTCCTGCAGCCGCTGGGTCTCCTGAAACTTGGGCATTACCGTTGCCATGGTCTCCTGGGAATGATGGTAAGCTTGCATGATGTTGAAGAGTGCCTCGTGGAGTGTTGGTTTCCTGGGCCTGTCCCCCCCGTCGCACAGCAGTCCTCCCAGTTTCCCTGTTATCCCGTGCCTCTGTACCCTGAACCGTGTGCCCACTGCCCCCAGGTCCATGATCGTCCTGTGTTAGTGGGATTGCCTGGGTTCCCTGTAGTGGTGGACACACTGCTGATTGACGTGTCCTGGGAACAGAGGGATGGGTCCGCTGGGTGGGTGCTGTGGTTGTGTTTCCTGAGGGGGAGGCTCTGTGGTGGCTTGTGACAGTGGCAGGGGAACCGACTGTCCAGAGGTCCCAGATGGGCCGGGCTGGTCATCTTGATCCAGGCGTGCAGAGCTGCTGTCATCACTGTGGGCCTCTTCTGTGGGGGGACTGGATATGTCTGGCACCTCCTGTCCGGTGACGTTGGGTAGGGGTCCTGTTGGGGTGTAAATGCATAGTTATTGTATCTGTGTGTGCCATCGTGTGCAATGGGTGAGTGACCCTCTACTCCAGTGCTTGCATTATTGGCTTGGTCCTTGTGTGATTTTGGGGTATGAGTGAGTCTCTGTACTGGACATGCGTGGGTGATGGGTGTCCATGCATTGGTGTTACATGCAGGGCTTGGTTTTGGGATATGTGGGTTGTGTTCGTGGGGTATCTGTGGGTTGTTGGGGTGATGGGTGTGAGGGTAAGGGTGGGAGTATGTGGTGGCATGCAGGTGGGGTGGGGGGGATAAGGTAGTAAAGATTTGCCTTAGCAGAGTCCAGTCCTCCTGCTACTCCTGCAAGGCCCTCAGGATGCATAATTACCAAGACTTGCTCCTCCCATGTTGTTAGTTGTGGTGGAGGAGGTGGGGGTCCACTGCCAGTCCTCTGTACAGCAATCTGGTGTCTGGATACCACTGAACGCACGTTCCCCCGTAGGTCGTTCCAACTCTTCCTGATGTCATCCCGTGTTCTTGGATGCTGTCCCACTGTGTTTACCCTGTCAACAATTCTTCGCCATAGCTCCATCTTCCTTGCAATGGATGTCTGCTGCAACTGTGATCTAAATAGCTGTGGCTCTACCCGGATGATTTCTTCCACCATAACCCTGAGCTCCTCCTCAGAGAACCTGGGGTGTCTTTGAGGTGCCATGATGTGGTGTGGGTGATGTGTGAGGTGGTGTCTGTTGTGATGTGTGAGGGGGGGTATTGGTGTGTGTTGTTTGAGGTGCCTGGATGTTGTGTAGGTGATGGTGTTGTGTGTCTGTGGATGCTGGTGTTGTTTTTGGTAGTGTCTCTCTCTGGCCTGCTTTCAAATTTCTGGTAGTAAGGGTTTGTGGGTAATGTGGGTGTGTGTTTTATATTGGATTGGGTGTGTGGGAGTGATGTGTGTATGTGTATCAGGTGTGCGTATTTTGAACTGTCCAATGTGGTTGTGTTTTGTGAGTGTGTGTGTATTTTGAGCGCGGCGGTGTGCACCGCCAATGGTTTTCCGCGGTTGAAAGATCACTGCATTGATTCGTGGGTCGTGATAGTGTGGGCATATTCTTGTTCGGTGTCGGTTTTGGTATCGCCAGTTTATCCCTGACTTTTAGTGTGACAGACTTGTGTGGGTGTCTGTATGGTGGCAGATTCCGAGCTGTGGGTCGTAATTCCTGTAGCGTCATTCCGCGTCCACAGCGGTATGTTGGCAGCCTTCTGCACGGCGGTAAGCGGAATTTACCGCCAGGGTTGTAATGAGGGCCTAAGTGTCCTGTGAAGTGAGGTATGTATGTACATATGTCATTTTTCTGTAGTGCAAACTTAGCCAAAAAGGCAGAGAACTGTACAGGATCAAAGACAAGAATAAATTTAACAACTGATAGGAGAGGCAGCTGGGTGAACTGCTAATGCACTGTGATATAGTGTTCTAGAAAATGTTGTGTTTTCAACTCTTTCCTCCACTGTAAGAGCATTCGGTGGCCCTGATGGATAGGGGTATGTCACTCAAGTTCCTGGGTGCATGAACAGAAGAGTCCTGTTGTATCGATTTTTCTTTTTTACACTTCTTAGTCTGCAGTCTGATGGTGTCCTGGCTGCAGGTGTCTTGAGATCCAACAGAGAGATGGTAAGCTTATCTGTAAGATTGTGATGGCTTTATAAATGATGCAGCTAGCTTTGAAGATGATGTGGACCAACAAGGGGTGCCAATAAAGTTCTAGAAGGATGGGGGTAAATTGATCATACTTCTTCATGCTCTGGATGAGATGTGCAGCGGTGTGTAGGATCTCCTAAAGAGGTGCAAGAGTACGGTCTGGGAGGCCATGGAGCAGGGTGTTACCACCACTCAGATGCGAGGGTTCAAGGGCTTGAACAGCATTTCTATAGTTGCTTTCTGGAAGAAGTGCTTTTACTCTCTTTCAAAGAGAGAACTGGCACCACATAGCCTTTGTTTTTAGGCAATTGACAATGGAACGTTGGCCACAAATGTATAGAAGTAGAGATGCAAGGACATAAACAATGCTTATTTCTGTTGAGTTCAGTATGCAGTGTTTCCCAAATGGGTGAGGCTTTTTCTTCCCTTGCTGTGAGGTCCAATGCGCCATGCAACTATTTAACATTTATTGTCTGCAGCGCAGTAAATCAGTAAGGTGCTAAAAAAAAAATGAATTTAGACAAGACTGATGTCAGTGGGGGCAGGAAGATGAAGAAAGTTCACTACCTATGGACAGTAGGCCCTTGTAGAACTTAGAAGTATTTGCAGCAGCAGCGGACTGTCTTTAAGGGTAAGGGGTAGTATGCCACCCCACCTTTTTCCAATATAAAGAGTGTTTGTCAGGCTAAGGAAAGGTCAACCTGTTATGTTCAGGTCAGACAGCCAGGTGCTATACATGCACTAAATGTGCAAGCACCTGGCTGACTGAGCTGATCTTTACAGGGCTGAAGATGTCAGAACTTCTATGAATGTGGCCTCTTTAGCCTGGAAAAGCGCTTGGAGGACCTTCCCCTCATACTGAGGGGTAGCCTCAGTGATGACCTCAGACCTTGATTCTTCCTAGGGCTTTAAGTGGGATGAAAAAATTGGGAGGATCTTGCAAATGGACATGAATGATGTAATTAAGGGCGTGGCTTAAAACACATAAGCTAGAAATCTGTGCTTAGCATAGTGTGCCTCCTGACTGGTATTTTGCTTCTGCTTTCTGTTGTGGCTTACAGACATATAATAGAACAAGTAACATTACACCTACAACCAGTCAGGACTATTGGCTTTGTCAATGTTTATTAGTTGCATAAGATAAATAAGCAATAACAATGGCTTCTTTGTATAAAATATTTAAAATGCTTCAATTCTGAAATTATGAGACATTGAAAGCACTGTAAGTACTTGGAGTTACAAAGGCAGTGAAGGGTGATTCTGCTCCCAAGTTATGATGTTTTTTTCACCCTGACGATGAGGGCAAAAATAGAGAGCCTGATAGGGAACCATCTCAGAACCTGCTTTTTGAACAGACGGTGCTGAGTGCCAGCAGGACCCAACCCACTTTAAGCCCTGGCACTTCAGTTTTAAGCCCTGAGGTGCCCAGGACTATCACTGACACGCCATCTCAGAGTGGAGTGGGGTCAGCAATTATCACTGACCCCATCCCACTTTGTGATGAGGTAGGGACTGCCACCTAAGGTCAGCCAGTTAAAGGAGACAGCAGTCCATATCCTCCTGGGACCAGCATGGCTTTCCTCCAGAAACGCTGCAGAAGATAAGCATTATGTTTTTGTTTAATGTCTGGTGCGCACATGTATGTAGGAATGTATGTGTGTATGTGACTGCGTAATGTGAATGGGTGTCAGTGTGTGTGTGAATGCATTGGTGTGAATGAGTGTGTATGCCCCCCCATACTCTAATAGGGCTTTGGGTGACAGCTCCCGGCAGGCAGTCTTTCCCCCGGGGGCATTGGGGAGAGGCAGCACAGTCCAGACGACTGGGCTGTGTTTGGGCTACATCCTTTAGAGGATGTAGCCCAGGTGTTATATTGCCATCATGTCACAGGGCTATCCACCGTTTTGTGTAATAACACATGGTGGCAGCCCTGTTTGGGAGTCCGGGAGGAGTTTTTTGGCGGGCTGAGTTGAGGATGTTTTCCGCAGATGAGAAGGTCAAGGAGGCCATGCGGCTGATAGCTGAGGCCGGCTGCCTTGACTTAGTTGTTGATGGTGCTGAGCGGCCTCGCCTGGCGAGGCACACATCAAGTGGGGTGGTGGAACCGGAGGATGGGGCTCGGGGGGGGTGGGCCTGGGTGGCATACTGGGGAGGCTGTGGAGGGAGTCGAGTTGGGGTCGGTGGGCAAGGAAGATTACTTGTAGGAGGGCGGCAGGGGTTGGGGTGTAAGCAGGATGACATTATCAATGGCAGAGCAGGTGAGCGCGCTCCCTTGGAGGAAAGATGAGGAGGGGAGCACCAGGGCAGGCAGCAGAGGATCTCCTAGATATGTATATGCCAGGAACAAACAGGCAGAGTCCACGGGGCAGAGTAAGGGAGGGCAATGACGGGCTTAGGTGAGGGTTGCTCTAGGTAGGTTGAAGGGGAACAGGGCTACACATCGGTCTTAAAGTCTTTTTTACAGGCACGACGTATGCAGGATGATGCAGAGTTGAGAGAGCAGTGGTCAGCTCGACAACTCTGAGGTAAAGGGTCCACCTGGTGTGGGGAAGCCAGCTGGCCAACATCGTGGGATCCGGAGGTGAGCACTCCGCATAGGTTGGCGGCAGCCTCACAAGAGGGAGTTGCCGGACGCTCTGCTGGAGTGGTGAGTCACAACAGCAGCGCAGAACATCATTACAGGAAGGACTTGGGTCAGGTTATCAAGAAACAATGGAATGTCACCCCCGGGTGGAGGGGAAAGCATCATGTGAAGTGGTGGGCATGAGTGGTACCAGGTCCCTGGGACAGGACAAGGGCAAGGAGGTGCTGTTCATCAGAAGGGCGGAACAAGAAGTCAGGAAATCAGATACATTCAATGTAGGGCTGAGTGAAACATGTGGGGGGGTCACATGTCATGTTAAAGGGGGCATGAGGTGGAAAGAATTGCTGTCAACTTTGGTTAAGTCACAAAACCTAGCGGTGTGCCCCGATTTCTTGATTCGTGCATTTAGGAGAAAATGACTTGGCGCAGGAGAAAGGCTTGACACTGGTGAAATGAATATAAATGAGACTTGTTGGGGATAAAGCAGCAGTGGGCAGGTTGTTTTCCGGTGTGGACAGAGTTTATACCTAGGAGAGGTTGGAGTGGGGCGTACAGGCCAGCAGCAATAGATAGGGTCCGTAAGAAGCTTAACAGGTAGATGAGGCATTTTTGTAGGGACCGAGAGATAGGTTACATTGTGCACTCGGATATAAGATATGATGCTGTGAATGTTTTTCATGCAGACGAGGTTCATCTGTCAAGATATGGCACGAGGCTGTACTTGCTGGAGATTAGGGATTTTGTAGTGAGGATGCTAATAGTAGTAGTGTGGTGGGGGGCAGAAAAAGGTCAAGGATACCCATTTTTCTGGTGGCGGATGTCCAGAAGGTTGGAGGGGCCTTTACAGAAGGTCAGTGGACTTTACATAGGGGAACCAGGCCCTAAGAGAGGAGGCAACAAATTAGAAACAGAAAGAGAGCAGAGATTAGGGTTATTTAGAGTGGAAGTTGGTATTTACGAAGAGGCACAAGTTAAAAGTTAAGCGGGAAAGTTCAAGTGTAATGAATAACAGAAGGTAGTTGGACATTGGGTAGTTTGCAAGGTTAAAGGGGAGGGTGAGGTTTTAGGGGTGAGGGGAAGGCAGATGTCTGTATAGTGAGGTTTATAGTTTTGTAGGGCGGGATGCCAAGGGCTGAATTGTGATACGCACCTCTTTCAATAAAGCGGCCTTTTGCACACACAAGATGGGTAGTGGTCTGTCTGGGCTCATTTCACTCAATTACTAATTTGCAGACCTCACTTGTGTGGTCCATGCGCTCCATACGATCACTGCAGAGCAGGGACGAGTGGCTACCCTCGATCCAAAAGCAATTGCTGCAACTAAGGAAGTGTATCCCTTTAAACGTATTTTTATATTTTACACTTTTTTGAGCTTACATTCAGTGCTGTTCACAGATGGGCGAGGTCAGTACAGGCCAGCTTGGGCAGTACCGATGGTCCTTTTGAAGCCTACTCTCCCGTGCCCCTCTATAGAGGTGTGAAGGTTGACGCTCCTCTGCTGTGGGCTTTGGTGTCTTGCGGATAGACTAATGCAAAAAGCAGTGAATATATGTGTGGACATTAACTTCCGGTATCGTACATGTCCGTCGCACGGAAGTGATAAATCCTATTACCATGATGACGTATTCCATCCTTGGGGCCTTTCTGATTTACAGCAGCTGTCGTGTGTGGGGTGGGGTACGGGTCGCTTACAGTCCCCAGCCACAGGGCAACTAGGTCATGTGTTCCCTCCGTGAGAAGTTTAATGGCTGGACCCCAGGATGCCCCCTCTTCTGCAGCATATGGTTTTCCAATTAACGAGAAGGAATTCGTGATGAATGAGCGTATTTTAATGAACGTGACTGAAATGGCACTCGAATGGAGGCGTGTTTAGATGGCACCAAGCCCAAAGCAATGCTTCTGAAGTGAGATCCTAGATAACAGGGCTGTCCTAGTAAAGGAGACCTTCTCTCCCCCAAGTTCTACCCACATTAAGTTGTAGGTCAAGTTCTGGGTCTGTTTCCCACCCAACATGCTTTGATTTCATGTGAACGTGTCTATCATCACAAGGGAGACTCTCCATCTTGTTTTGGGCGAGGAGGGCAGTGTGACAGTTTTCCGGTACTTATTCTGTGTCTTATTTAGGGGTTAAGAGACTTAAAGGAGAGGTTCTTCATGTTCCCATCCATCTTGTATTTAGACAAAGTCGGTTTATCGGTATTTACTTGCCGTAATACATAAGAAGTAATATTGCTTTGATGTTCTGGGGGCCTTGATCGCCGTGTAGCCCCATTCCGAACTAGGTACAAAAAGCAGCCCTGACAAAAATATTTTAACTAGCCCTGCTTTTGTCCTCTCCCCTCTGTCAGATCTCCCTCCATCGGATATCTGTTTCCTTCGGCTCTTTATTCCGTCGTCTCTTGCTCATGTCCCCTCTTTTCTTACTCACTCTCTGCTTATGCCCGCAAAGTGATTGCTGCAATAATCCGTAGGTAGGTGGAAGGAATGACAGAGGCAGCCTCCGGCCGCAAATGCGGCCTCACTTGTAGGTCCCGCCGTCCTCTCGTACCTCCCATCGGTCTCTCTTAGCCCCACCTCCTCCCCAACTCGCCTCTCATAGCTCCTCACCCCCATGAGAAATGCCCAGGAAGATAATTGGCCCTGTGAGGCTCTTATAAACACACAGGTTTGGGATATAGACAAATCATGCAAGGGCTCTATAGAAAGTACATCAGTGATACTGTCTGACTAATGGTCTGCCGCAGAGTGTTCTCTTGATCTTTTAAAATGCTGCATCTCTTTTAAAATGCTGCAGTTTGGTGGACGGATGGGTGTCAACCACAGACTGGTTAGTGGAAGAACGGGTGAGTAGGTGGATAAGCAAGAGAGGGACTGGAAGAGTGGGTGGATGGATAAGTGGCAAGCCCTTATAACTACAGTTTAGCCCTCTAATTTTCTACTCAAAGTGAGTAATGGCAACTTCATTACTTGGATTGCTGAAAAAATGTAATATCCATCTAAAAGCACAGTTCCTAATTCTAGCTTGATAAGGTGTACAAAATGGAAGTTATTGGCAGACAGCGTCAAATGTAGTAGAAGGACCCTGCGTAACCAAGGCAAAGACCATGCGCCTGTACCTTCCTCCCCTCCTAGTTCACTAGGGTCGCTTGCATCATGGATACTGAAAATGGAACCTAGACAAGAGTGACTGATATGACCAGCCATGTACTGGTGGAGAGGAGAGGGGGAAGCAACAGGGATAAAATTAGAAATAGACTCAAAAAGGATCACAATCTCCAACTGAGAAAACTGTAGGATTCATTGCTGAAGACTGACCAAGAATAAGATTCAAGCAGTCACTAGACACTGAAAAAGGCAAAGTGCCTAGATGTGCAGCGGTGAGCATGCCGGAAAGAGTGAAAGCTAAAATGCGTTGAGGCATTAGCTGCCTTTTGCTGTAGTACTCCGTAGTGACCCCTTGGTTTTGCAGGGTATTATTCTAGGTATGTTCAAAGGTACACACTAGGTCTACTGTTTCATTGCCCCCTTTATATGCTTCACTAAAATATGCTCTGGGCACATTAATATTATTGCTGGCCACGATGATGAATCTCTTCTTACTGAGACCTTGAGTATCCTGTGGGTTTCTAACTTACAACTTCAACCATCTCACAAAGAAGATTCTCTCCTCCGCCTGCCCGGCTGCATTATACTCCATGGCGTAGTGCTTTCTGCAACTACTCCATTTCTTGAACTTTACTGAGCACTTACTCAGCAGCATTGCATTTAAAGGGAATTGTATTATAACTACCAATTTGGGTGTCTTGTATCGATGTGTCCTACCAAGTCCTGGTTCAAGAGCCAACATGATACCTTTGTGTGCCCCCTTCCCCACCAATATCCCCCCTCCTCCGGCTGTGCATTGCAGTGATGGGGACGTGCCTACGGGATAGAGTAAGGGGGTGCCAAGTTGTAAAAAGAGCATCCAAAAACGTTGAGTAATTCTAGCAAAATACACTTTTCATGAAGTTGCAAAGCTCTTCGCTCACTTGTACGCAGAAGTATTCCAGCTTAAGGTATCATGAACTGGAAATGCAGTTCTCATAAAACAGGACAGTAAAAAAAACATTTAATAGGAATTTCAAAGTGTTTTCAAACAAGCACATTTTCAGTAAAACACTTCTTACAAATACACTTTACAAAATACAGGCAAAATGAATGGAGTGGGGAGATGGGGCCTAGTCCCAACCCTTCACCTTTCTTCACCTTTCTAGTGAGGTTCTCATGGTTGCGGGGTGCTAAAAGTAGGATGTTGTCTCCACAATGGCCCCATAGCAAAATGGATTTTAGCAGTGGTGTGCTCCTAAAGAAGCAGCCAATCCGGTATTTATTTTCATTCCCCCATCATTACGGCAGAAACATGCTCAATGTTCTCCTGCTGGGCCAGAGCACTAAATGATGTCAGAGGGTGCCATGCACGCCATGGTGCTGCAGCCAAAGACCCTCTAGCTTCCAGACACATTTACCTTCTGTAAGGCTGACACATACATGGCCAGTTCCTCATTCCACTGCTCCTGATTTCACTAACAACCAAATGGATTAAACAGTTCAGGGGTGGAGCTGGAAAGGCTCCACAGATGGTTTTACCAAAGAATTTTGAGTTCTTGACGGTTCTCAAGGTCCCAAGGTGGGGAAACACAGAATGCTAAAGTGACGATGGTCCCTAGAGATAGATGCATCATTCTTGAGCTCCTGTTGAAAACTTCAGTTTTGATGCCAACATTTCACAGTGGGATAAACCTACCTTACAGCAAACCTACCATGCAGCAAAGAGCTGAAACAACCTACTCCTGCGCCTCACACAAAGTCCATCGCTCACCATCTTCAGGAAGAACCTCGAGATGTGGCTCTTCGGATGAGGTTCTGTCCCCTCTTCCCCCCCACCTCCCTCACCAGCGCCATGAGACCCTCACGGGTGAGTAGGTGCGCTCCACAAAAACAAAAGTGGGATTCCACAGCTGTTGAGGTTGCCTCACAACTTGGATAGATTTGCCACCTTCCAAAGTCCCTTTGGATGTTTTTGGTATTTGAAATTCTACAGAAGGGGCAAGGGCGGATTAAATTACCAAGCAGGGCTATGCCAGGCTGCATACCTTGACTGTGAGGACCTGTCGAAGCCTTTTTAATTACAGCAAAAAGTGTGTAGCTGGAAGAATCAGGATACTTTGCTCACTGAGGGTGTGGCCTCCCTGTGGAAGCCTCCGTACGTTGTGCTGGCACTCCAGATGTTATAAAAATGAATAAGTCCCAACAAGCTATTGTTGGTGGAAAAGTGCCTGCTGGTCTCAACTGCAGCTCTTGGGTCCACAGGAAAGGCTTCTAGGAAGCAAGACTCCCAACAGACTGGGCTGCCTCTAAGTCTGGTCTACAGTAGTCAGTTGGGCCTTCTTCAAATCAGCGAGGACTTCTGTCCTTTGAGTCCCTTTAACAGCAACAAGAGAACAAGCGGCCAACTATAGCTTGGCCTTTGGAGAGCAATTACAGTCCCTCGGTTTCCAGAAACAGTCAGGAATCCTTGAGTCTTCATTTTCTACGTCAGCATGTTGGAGTCTTCCTCCTTCTCCACCTTCCTTCTCAGGCCCAGGAACATTCTGAACAGGTGATGATGAGGTGCCAGTCTTATATTGTGCACTTGTCAGTTACTGGAGAATCCCCAATCCTGAATGAATGAATGAATGATGCTCGTAAATCACCACTGTCACTCGCGATTGAGCACCCTGCCACTAAGCGTGGGACTAAAACCACAACCAAAAAGAAATAGGAGGAGTTAAATTAAGAAATCACATACAGAGTCAGGGGCACCAGAAAGCCAAGTCTTCAGATTTCCTTTGAATAAAACCTCGCTGTATATAAAGGGAACGATGTTCAGGAGTTGATTCCATGCTTTGGTACCAAAAAGAAACTAAAAAGGACATCCCTAATGGGACTTTAATTTAAAAGAAGGGGGCCTTAGAAGGTTAGCATGAGAAAACCCTCTAGGTTTTGTAATGAGTAAAATGGTGAATGAGGTATTTTGGCCCATTAGAATTGAATGCCCTGAAGACCAAATAAGAGGATCTTGAAAAGTACTCACTTATGGATAAACAACCAATGGCGTGTCTTTAGTGCAGTGGAGGCTGAGCTCCATTTTGGAAGTTTCAAAATGAGTCTGGCGGCAGCATGTTGAACCATTTGAAGCTTATCAAAAAACTGCTTGGAGGTACCTGCATACAAACTATTACAGTAATTTAGTCTAGAAGTTATTAGGGCAAAAGTAACCATTTTCCTGGCAGTGAGTGGGAGAAAATCACAAACTATTTTGAGTGACTTTATCAATTGACAGTATGTGCCTTCTACTCCTACAGCTTGAGGGTGGAAGGAGAAATCAAACTTCACCCCCAAATTCCTGGTAACTTCCACAGAAGCAGGAAGAAGAGGATCCAGATAGGAAGAGGAACTGTCAATGCTCCTGCCAAAACACAACTTCCCTTTTCAGCAGTTGTTTATTGCTTACCGTCTGATAGTCTTTTATCTGAGATGGTCCCAGCCTTCCTCCAGCTGTAGAAACTATGGCCCTCGTTACGACCCTGGCGGTGGGTGATAAAGTGGCGGTAATACGGCCAAAAGGCTGGCGGTAACTACTGGCAAATTATGACCATGGTGGTGATATCTCCGATAGACAGCCAATGTACCACACCAACCGCCATGGCGGAAGCAACAGTCACCACGGCAGTTGCCGCCTACAGCCAGGCGTAAGACAAAGTTTCGCCCACCATATTAAGACCCCGTAAACCGTCACTTTTTCTGGGACGGTACCAACGCCATCAAAAGCCTGCAGAAACAGAGCACAAAAGTCAAAAGACTCACCTTTTGAGACAAAGGGAAGAACCACGCTGCCATGAAACCCGAACTGCGAGTTTTCCCGATGATACTCTACGTTATGCTCCACCTGGAACACCAACGCTGGCAAAGACGACAACAGTGAGTACTGACAACTAGCACACAAGGGAGGGTGGAAGGAAAAAGAGAGTGACACACACATGCACAACATACACCCGACACATACAAACCATACACGCAACCAGCTGCGTTACAAAAACAATTTGACCCCGAAAATCTGCAGAACAATGCAAGGACAACCGGAATTGACGAAAGTAGTTGTAATCAGTTCAACATCAAAATTAATAATCCGATTTTCCCATGAAACAGATATGTACACTTGTATCAAAAAGGGACACTGCCCAGTCCATAGTTCAAAGGGCCCACATGACCACAGGGCACAGTCCAAGGCCCAACTTGAATCCTGCCCAAATCCGGATAGAACACTGCAGAGGCATCAGTTGCCAAATAGGCAGGCACCTCAGGGACAGGGGGGACACCTCAGCCGGATGCGGAAACAAGCCCACTGGTACTGGAGGGGGCAACATGCCCATTGCTTTGTCCTGGGGAGTGCAAGGCCACTGTCATTCGAGTGGGACTCTTGCCCACTGGTTCTGGAGGGGGCAACATGCCCTGTGCTCTTTGTCCTGGGGAGTGCAAGGCCACAGTCTCTCAAGTGGGTGTCTTGCCCACTGGTTCTGGAGGGGGCAGCCCATACAGTAGCCCCTGGAGGGTGGACTACATGGCATCTGCCAGCGGTGATGGCTGCATACTGGTGGTGTTTGGGGGAGACTCCTGGGCAGCCCCTGCACTCTGTGAAGGCTGCATGCTGGTGGTGGTTGGGGGAGGCTCCTGGATAGCCCCTGCACTCTGTGATGGCTGCATGCTTGTGGTGGTTGGGGGAGGCTCCTGGATAGCCCCTGCACTCTGTGATGGCAGCACATCCACAGCTGGCTGTGGGGGCCCTGTGACAGCTGGTGGTGGTGGTGGTGTTTGGCTGACAGCTTCTGCTGGTGTAGAGTGCCTCTTCTCCTCCTGGTCATGGGTTGGGGATCCCTTACCCTTCCTGGCAGGGGTGAATGGGCTGCTCTTCCCCCCTCTACCTGATGGTGCAGGTTCCTTCAACTTCTTCCCAGCTGGTGCAGGCTCCTTCCCCTTCTTCCCAGCTGGTGCAGGCTCCTTCCCTTTCTTCACATCTGGTGCTGGCTCCTTCCCCTTCTTCACAGCTGGTGCAGGCTCCTTCCCCTTCGTCCCAGCTGGTGCAGGCTCCTTCCTCTTCCACACAGCTGGTGCCAGACTCTTCCCTTCCATCCCAGGTTGTGCTGCCTCCTTCTCCTTCAGTGTTGTTGGTCTGGTATCCCTACCACCACGAGTAGGTGGCGCTACCACTGTCGGCATGGACTGCTTGGCTGAGGTGCTGGGCTGTGTCCTTGCTACCCTGCCCATACATGCAGGCCGGGGGAGGGGAAGAGGTCAATCATGGAAAGGAACAGCTTTTTAGGGATGTTGGGGCTGGAGAAGGGAGGAGTAATGGGAGTGGAGGATGAGGGAGTGGTCGGTGGAGGTGTATGTCTGCTGGATTTGGGTGCAGGTGCATGGGCTGTATGCTGTTGTGAGGTGGATGGCTGTTGGTTGTCTGAGTGCTTGCGTTTGTGTCCTTTAGGAGGGGGGGACAGACATGGTGGGAGAGGACACAGGGGACGCGTTCATGGATGTTGTGGAGGTGTCTGCCAGTGAGGTGTGTGTTCTGCTTGGTGTGGTGATGATGCTGTAGTGGATATTGATGTAGTGCATGCAGGTGTGAGTGTGGACGTAACTGGGTGGGAGGTGGAGGAGGAGGAAGGGGATACAGTGGAGACAGTGAATGTTGTTGTGTCTGCAAATAAATGGTGTTTGCGTGGGATGAAGTGTGGTGCTTGTGTTTGCCCTGTGACACTCTTGTGTGTTGCCTTGTGTGCATGCTACTCTGCCTTTGTGCTTTGGATGGCTTGGGATTGAGGAGAGTGGGACTGGGAAGTGGAAGCTGGAGGGGGGACAGTAGAAACAGGGACAATGGCTGCCATCAGAGAGGAAGCATGAGCCTGAATCGATCTCTGTTGGGCCGCCAATCCACAGTGAACGCCCTCCAGGAATGCATTGCATTGCTGCATCTGGGATGCCAGTCCTTGGATGGCATTCACAATGGTTGATTGCCCTACAGAGATGGATCTCAGGAGGTCAATAGCCTCCTCACTCAGGGCAGCAGGGCTGACTGGGGCAGGGCCAGAGGTTCCTGAGGCGAAGGAGGTGCCCACCCTTCTGGGTGGGTGGGCAAGGGCAACTCGCTGAGGGGCTACTGGGGGGGCGGTGCTGGTACCGGGGTGGCAGCTGAACCTGCAGCTCGGTGGTCACAGAGGTGTCCGCCACCACCAGGGAGCACCCATCGGAGGAGGTATCTGAGTCTGTGTTGTCCCATCCAGTCTCCTCCGTGGTGCTCCCCTCGCCCTCCGTCACACTGGTGCCCTCACCGTCGGTGGACTCTGTCTCCTGGGTCCTGTAGGATGCAGCTCCCTCTGTTGCCGGTGCCTCTGATGATGCTAATGGACATAAGGACAGGATGACAAAACAAGAAAGGGGGGGGAGAGAGACACAGGATACACTGGGTCAATGACTGCACCATCACCACCGTTGGAGTACACAGCACCCTCACACACAGGGAACAGGCACTACCAGTGAAATGGTTAGCCACCAAGGAATGAGGAGAGGCACACACCGCCAACTGCAGCACACCTGGGACCCATGGAGCCCTGCCCAGAAGTGAATACTAACAAGCTAGATAAGCAGTATTTTACATTCAAACCCTTAGCCACCAGAGGACCTAAGCTGCTATGTCTGGCCTGGCTTAGGGGCACCCAAGGACACACAACCACCACTCGGATACCACCCCACCAGCTGTAGGTTGTAATGATAGCCACTGTACTCACCCCCTTGTGGCTGCTGATGACCTCAAGTGCCCTTCCAGCTCACCAGAATGCGGGCCATCATGGGGGTCAGGGTCCGACGGGCACCCCTTCCTTGTTGGAAGGCCATCCCCAGCTAGGTTTCCACTGTCTTCCATGCCCAGAGTCTCAGGTCCTCCCACTGTTTCCGACAGTGGGTGCTCCGCCTGCCGTAGACCCCCAGGGTCTGCACCTCCTTGGCGATGGCATGCCATATCCCCTTTTTTTGATAGGCGCTGACCTGCAGAGGCAACACAGACAGGAAAACACCATTAAACAAACAGTCCAGCCTGTCACACAAATGGCCCACCATACCCGTTTGCCTCACCATTGGCACACACATAGCCCAGCACACAACATGTACACCGCCAAGAGGACATCCACCCACCCACCTTACACAATGACTTCACACACAACTCCATGCATTCATGCCACATGCATTGTGCTCACAGTGTACTCATCTGTTGGTCTGGAGGCCCATACAGCAGTCCGTACTGGGGTAGGACCCCATCCACCAGTCACTCCAACTCCCCGAAGTGAAGGCTGGGGCCCTTTCCCCGGTCACACGGGCCATGGTAGGTTCCAGACACAGGTCACAGCAGCACATGCAATGTAGGTCCTCTCCTATAGAAGGTCAGGAGGACTGCGATAGAAAATGGCAGTCACGTCCGCATACAGTCACCGCCGGCGTTGATCCCCATTGGCCACTGTACCCCATAGGGCCTAATATAAACCAATGAGGAAATGCACGGCGGTTCACGCCCACCTACCACCACGGCACACAATGTTGGCAGAATTACCTCACTTCCACCTGCCCCTCCACACAGGACAGGTGGTCGCTATTTCAGGGGGGGTGAACAGACCTATGGATTATTCATGCATCACAGGATATATAGGCACATACTTTTAAATTACACTGTCCCCAAACATATTTGCACAATGTTCTGCTGTTGGGGTATAGTTGTTCAAAATGTGACAGCCTACTCACTCCTGTGTCCCTTAGATACCTACCCCTGGGGATTACTAAGAGATGGAGACATACCTCAGTGTACAGACTCCTGGTGGACTTGGCTACACTGGTGGATAGGCATCTATAGACTAGACAGGGCCACAATCACAGAGCTGTGTGCCCAGTTGGAACCTGACCTGATCTCAGCTATCCGTCATCCGACTGGGATCCCCCCTCTTGTGCAAGTTCTCTCAGTGCTCGATTTCCTGGCAGCTGGTTCTTTCCAAGTGACAGTGGGCTTAGCAGCAGGAATGTCACAGCCAATGTTCTCAATTGTGCTGGCAAGAGTCTTGTCTGTCCTGATGAAACACATGTGCAGCTATATTGCTTTCCCCCAGGTGGAGGATTTGGCCACTGTGAAGGCCAGGTTTTATGCAATGGGACATATCCCCAATATAATTGGGGCGACTGATGAAATACATATTGTATTTGTTCACCCTCAGCCCCATGGAAAAATGAACAGTTGTTCAGGAATCGTAAGAGTTTCCACTCCATGAATGTGCAGGTGGTGTGACTGGCAGACCAGTACATCCCCCACGTCAATGCTAAGTACCCTGGGTCGGTGCATGGTGCCTTTTTCCTAAGGAATAGCAGCATCCCAAATGTGATGTCCCAACTACAGAGGCACAGGGTGTGGCTAATAGGTGAGCCTTGGTCCCCACCCATAGTATGTTGGTGTATGCCTATGCTGTTGGCCATATAGGATAGTGTGTAGCTAAATGTTGTCCCTCAGTATTTGCAGGTGACTCTGGTTACCCAAACCTATCATGGCTGCTGACTCCTGTGAGGAATGCCAGGACAAGGGCA
This sequence comes from Pleurodeles waltl, assembly GCF_031143425.1. Classification (NCBI taxonomy): domain Eukaryota; kingdom Metazoa; phylum Chordata; class Amphibia; order Caudata; family Salamandridae; genus Pleurodeles; species Pleurodeles waltl. The sequence goes on along the minus strand of NC_090440.1, from coordinate 655,368,462 downwards.
GAAGAACGTTATAATGAGGCACATGGGTGAACCAGAAGGATCATTGAGAGGACCTTTGGCCTCCTGAAGGCCAGGTTCAGGTGCCTCCATCTGACAGGTGGATCCCTGTGCTACTCACCCGAGAAGGTCTGCCAGACAGTAGTGGCATGCTGAATATTGCACAACCTGGCTCTCAGATGCCATGTACCTTTTCTTCAGGAGGAGGAGACTGGAGATGCCCCTGTGGCAGCAGTTGAACCTGAGGACAGTAAGGATGAGGAGGCAGAGGATGAGGATGTGGACAACACAACTTTGGTGATACGTCAGTACTTCCAATGACACACAGGTGAGACAATGCAACTTCACATTTCTATGACTATTGTTGTATTCTGTGTGGCATTGACATGCTGGCATTTCCTCTACTTACTGTTACCTATGGTTATTCATTTTCAAGATGTTGGTGATATGACAACATTGTCCTTTCATTCTATGTTCATTCTATGTACAGTTCATTTACAATGGTTGTAGCTGTTTCAATGAATACAAATTTGCAATACATGAAATAATAGTAATCGAGTTTTATCCAAGGGTGTTTATTGTTGTGTTAAAATATAGGGGGGAAAGTGCAATGGAATAGGGTGATGATGGAGGAAAGTCCAGGGTATTGTTCCAGTCTGTTGTAGCACAGGTGCAGTGCCCATGGGGATATAGGAGGGGGACAATGGCAGTTCAAGGTGGACAAGGTGACAGAGTGGGACACAAGGGGGACAATCAGGAGAGTCTCATTTCCTGGCGGTGGTCTTGGCAAGTGTCTCTGGCTTCTGTCTGGTTCGCAGGGAACATTTGCAGGGTGGTTCACCTTCTGCAGGGGGAGGGGTGCTGGTGGCCTGTGAGTCCTGGGGCGGGGCTTCCTGGCCACTAGCATCAGTGGAAGTGGAGGGCTGTTCAGATGACTGGCTAGTAGTAGGGACCTGCTGGTGTGCTGTTGCCTCCCTCGTGATGTTGGCCATGTCTGCCAGCACCCCTGCTATGGAGAACAGGGTGTTGTTTATGGTCTGCAAGTCCTTTTGGATCCCCTGATACTGTCCCTCCTTCAGCCACCTGTTTTCCTGCAAGTAGTCTAGGATCTGGCCCATCGTGTCCTGGAAATGTTGGTAGGCTACCAGGATCTCGGAGAGTGCCTCCTGGAGAGTCAGTTCCCTGCTCCTGTCTTCTCCCTGGCGCACCGCAGTCCTCCCAGTGTCCCTGTTGGCCTGAGCCTCTGTCCCTTGAATGGTGTGCCCACTGCCACTGACCCCAGGTCCCTGATTGTCTTGTGTGTGAGGTGTGGCCTAGGATCCCTGTACAGGTGGGCACACTGCTGATTGACGTGTCCTGGGGACAGAGGTGTGGGTACGTTGGGTGGGTGCTGCAGTGTTGGTTCCTGATGGGGGAGGCTCTGTGATGGCCTGTGAATGGGCTTGGGTGAACGGCTGTCCAGTGGTCCCTGATGGGCCAGGTAGGTCATCCAGATCCAGAAGTCCAGAGTTACTATCATCACTGTGGGCCTCTTCTGTTGGGGGACTGGATAGGGGTGGCACCTCCTCTCCAGTGACATTGTCTGGGGTACCTGTGGGGATGTAAATGATGTATTATGCTTCAAGTGTATGACATTTGTACTTCTGTAGCTTCCCCTCTATGGTTGGTGTTGCCCTGCCAGCTTTTGCTTGTGTATGTTGGTGTGGTTATGTTAGTTTCCCTATGCTGTGCATGCTGTGCATGCTTTAGTGATGAGTGTCCATGCAGGGCTGGGAGGGGTCTCCATGCATTGGTACAGCATGCATGGCCTGGTATTGGGATTAGTGAGATGTGTTGGTAGAGTGTGTGGGATGTGGTGGATTGATGGGAGTGAGGGTGAGGGTGTGTGATGGCATGCAGGTATGGGGGGTGATAAATGTTGAAAGTTGACTTACCAGTGTCCAGTCCTCTGCTAACTCCGGCGAGTCTCTCAGGATGCAGTATTGCCGGTACCTGCTCCTTCCATGCTGTGAGTTGTGGGGGAGGTGGTGGGGGTCCACTGCCAGTCCTCTCTATGGCGAGCTGGTGTCTTGCTGCAATGGAACGTACCTTCCCCTGTAGGTCGTTCCACCTATTCCTGATGTCGTCCCTTGTTCTTGGGTGCTGTCCCACGGTGTTGACCCTGTCTGCGATTCTCCGCCACAGCTCCATCTTCCTTGCTACCGATATTTGCTGCACCTGTGCTCCAAAGAGCTGTGGCTCTACCCTGGCGATTTCCTCCACCATGACCCTTAACTCCTCCTCTGTGAAACGGAGGTGCCTTTGTGGTGCCATGGGTGTTCTGTGATGTGTGTTGGTGAGGATGTATTGGGTTATGTGGTGGGGTGTGTGATGTGGAGTGCATGAGGGGTGTATGGGTGTATGTGGTGTGTGTCTAGTTGTCTCTGTGCTCTCCTCAGTCTGGTGGCAATTGTTGGACGTAAGGGGTTGTGGGTAATTTGGGTGTGTGTTTTATAGTGGTATGGGTGGGTGTGTGTGGTGTGTGCATGAGTGTCAGGTGTGTGTCTTTAGTATTGTCCAATATGGTGTTGTTTTGAATGTGGGTGTCCATTCTGAGCGCGGCAGTATGTACTGCCAATAGTTTACCACCGTTGAAGGTCCGCCGTGGTGATTCGTGGAGCATAATGTGATGAACGTTGTTTTGTTGGCGTAACGGTGTGGGTTTTGGGACCGCCAGTTTATCACTGACCTTTGGTCTGGTGGATTTGTGTATGTGGCTGTATTCTGTCGGATTGGTGTGTGTGTGTGTGTGTCATAATATGGTGAACGGATATTCGCCAGCCCGGCGGTAAGTTGGCGGCCGTCAGCGGGATTTACCACCAGGGTCATAATGAGGGTCTATGTCTTCCCTTACAGCCAATTCCATATGGAGATGAAGTATCCTCCCCTCTCCCAGTGCAGAAATCTGCCTCCCTTCTTGCTGGGACCATTGACCATATTACAAGTGCATTAAGATACAATGTACTTGTGATAAGGCAGACAGTATATCTGTCATGTTTTTGATGGAGTACCTGTCTGACAATTTCTAAATCATGGTCATAGTTTACAGTGGCTCAGTGCACAAATGATTTCAGCTAATGACACCCACATTTGGGATCTCTAGTCCAAAGGGGGTGGCTCTTCATCATACCATTTGTATTGCCAGTGGTTCCTGTCTGCCTCCCAGATGGCTAATCCCTGTTAAGTGGTCACTGTTGACACCACTTCAGCCTTCTTGTTCCATGGGGCAGTACCATTATGCTCTAGCAGGGCATTCATTAACAGCCAGTGTGGCATGTATAGTTCAATCTTTGTGGCCAGGCTGGTGAGCTAACTGGGTCTAAACCAGTTTGCTCTCAGGCAGCACAAAAGACAATTTTTATAAGCTGTGTTTGCATTAGACATAGATAAAAATGAAGTCACTATTGAATCTGTTTTGAAAAGCAAGTGGCAAACCACTTAAAATGAAACCTCTAGCATTTTCCCTGGCAAGGTACAAAAATATATTTTTATTCATAAATAGGTCTGCTCATGGAAAATGTAGCTTTACCTATGTTAGACGGTGGTTTATTAGTAGGGATTGGTAGGTACACACCACTAGTAATGAGGCTACAGTTCACAATATAAGGTTCAATAAATATAAGGTTCAATAAATGAGTCCCTTGCTTAACCCTTGGTAGCTGGCAATGAGCAGTAAGGCTTAACTTAAGAGAAAGGTGTGTAAAGCATTTAAACACACCAATACATTAAATAAGTATGGCACAACACGCAATAAAAATCCAACACCAATTTAGAACAATAGGAACAATAGGAAATATTTTTATCTTTACAATGACACCACAAATGACAAAAATCCAATGTAGGGAACCAGAGATATGATTTTTTAAACAGTAAATAAAAAAATGGATTTCTAGAGATTAAAAACCAATAGCGCCAACTGGGGACATCTGGTCACGCTTGACTGGGACCAACTCAAAATTTGAGGCTGACTGAGATGGAACCCTGCTCGAATACACTGAGCGGGAGGCCTCAGACAAAGTTTTACCTTTGGACTTAGTCGTTTTTCTGGAGCTTTTTCTCTTGTCGTTGAGTGAGACTCCTCGTCTGGCCAGGATTCGATGCAACGGCATCGGCTAGGCTCTGCGCTGGCTCCCGGTCAACTCCTGGAAGTCTCTTCGTCAGTGTTCCAGCAGGGCAGTCCTTCTTCTTCTTCCTCTAGTTTGAGGCAGGGATCTGAGTTCCTGGGCAACTATTTATTCAATGTTCCTGAGCTGGCAAGCAGAGGATCACCCCTGACCAATGGGGTGTATGGTGCCACCCTCTGGGATGACCCAGAAGTGTGGCAAAAATAAATCCCAGGAATCGCTAGTGTTCCAAAATCCAAGATGGAGAATCTTTCTCCTGTAGGTTAAGATCTGGTTAAACTGCCCCAATGGCGTAGCTCATTTCTCTTAGCACTCCCTCTCCTACCCTTCTGCTAATCTCATTACTGGGGCTCCCATCTGGCTGGGGTGGCAGGAAGTAGGGGTGAGCCTTAGGGCGGCTCCTCTGTTAGGGCGGAGGAGCGTTGCCCCCCCCCGCCAGCAGCAGCAGCTGCAAAACCTTTACAAGAAAACAATAATAAACTGTGTTTATCATTGTTTTCTTGTAAAGGGGTGGGGCTACAGGGGTGACGAGCACTCAGGGGGAGTGCACAGAACTCCCCCTCATTGCACATGTAGGTTTGGCTGGCCATCCACATGCGCAGTGTGCTCTCTACAGCCCGGCACTGTGTTGCAGGGCTGTACAGAGTAGACACAGACTTGTAGTCTGCCTGGGAGCACCAGATGTCCCATTGTCTCAATGCAGGCCACTTCACACCTCATTACAGGAGCTCGGCTCAGCCTGGCAGAGGCTGGCCAATCAGAGAAGAGCAGCTGGAAGACTGGATTTTGGCTTATCAGTAAAGCAAGTTCTATGACTTCTGTGATAGTTATAATAAATCTAACAGTGGAAAGCTGTTGAATTCATTCCATCATTTTAGGTCCAAGAATGAAAATTGTAGCTCTTTCCTAGCAATAGTTATACTTTAATAAAGGTTTCCTACATTAGCCTATGGAGTTACTGTACTACAATGGGGAAAAACAAAATTGGCAGTTTTCCCACACCAGGGCATATAAAACATATTTTATAATTTCCCTGTTTATAATTACAACTGACTCTACCCCTGGGGCACCTAGGGAAGACTTCAGGGGTGACTTATATTTAGAAATAACTTAGTTTGAGACTTTGGAAGTACTTTTAATTCCAAAGTCAAACATGCATATAATTTACTTTTAAAAGCAGCATGCAAATCAGGGCTGCCTTTAAAATGACAGCAGGCACCACAGCAGTGCAACCTTCAGTGCATTAAATCCATTGGGCCTTTAAAGCTACATGCCCTAATATATACTAGGCTGGCAGGCCAATTACAATTGTACCTAATTTGCATACACTTTTATCAGTGCAGAGGCCCTGGTTAGCAGAGCCCAGGGCACCCTCAGAGTCAGAAATCCAGCATCTAGGGGTCACAAATGGGGACAAAAAGTGGGGGGACACTGCAAAAAGACCTGATTTCCCACAACTTACATAGCAGTAAAATGCTGTTTTGCTATTGTTCGTGGAGACATATGTTTCCTTAATATCCAGTGTGTCACATCTTTTTATATTAACCCCTTCGCTGCCCGGCCTTTTCCCCCTCCTGTGCCGAGGCTTTTTTTGGCTATTTGGGGCAGTTCGTACTTAGGCTCTCATATCTTTTTGTCCACGTAAGCTACCCTAGCCAAATTTGTGTCCTTTTTTCCCAACATCCTAGGGATTCTAGAGGTACCCAGAGTTCATGGATTCCCCTGGAGGAGACCAAGAAATTAGCCAAAATACAGCTAAAGTATATTTAAAAAAAAAATAGAAAAAAAGTTCTGCAGAAGAAAGCTTATGGTTTGTTCCCTGAAAATGGCATCAACAAATGGCTTGTGGTACTAAAATCATCATCTTCCCGGCTTTCAGGCACAGGCAGACTTGAATCAGAAAACAACATTTTTCAACTCAATGTTGGCATTTTACTGGGACATACCCCATTTTTACTATTTTTGTGCTTTCAGCCTCCTTCCAGTTAGTGACAGAAATGGGTATGAAACCAATGCTGGATCCCAGACAGCTAAACATTTCTGAAAAGTAAACAAAATTCTAAATTCAGCAAGGGGTTATTTGTGTAGATCCTTCAAGGTTTTCCACAAAAAGTAACAGCTAAAATAAAAAAATATTTAAATTGAGGTGAACAAAAAGAGCCATTCTGTCCACGTTTTCTTCTGTAACGTTTCCCAGATATGGCAGATTTTTTAAAGCAATATACTGCTACGTCTTTTGGACTCTTCTTGTTGCAGGGATATGTAGGGCTTGTGGGTTCATCAAGAAGCCTAGGTACCCAGAGCCAATAAAGGAGCTGCACCTTGCAATGGGTTTTCATTATATACCAAGTATACAGCAATTCATTTGGTGAAATATAAAAGGTGAAAAATAGGTATCAAGGAAACCTTTGTATTTCCAAAATGGGCACAAGATAAGGTGTTGAGAAGCAATGGTTATTTGCACATCTCTGAATTCAGGGGTCCCCATACTCAGAAGGAAAAAATGTAGAGAAAGACAAGGGGCAATAACACTTGTTCTTCTATTCTGTGTTCCCCCAAGTCCCCCGATAAAAATGGCACCTCACTTGTGTGGGTAGGCCTAATGCCCATGACAGAAAACGCAACATTGACACATCACATTTTTACATTGAAATCGGACGTGATTTTTGGAGAGTGCCTAGCTGTGGATTTTGGTCTGTAGCTCACCCGGCACCTAGAAAAACCTAGCAAACCTATACATTTTTGAAAACTTGACACCTAGGGGAATTCAGAACGAGGTGACTTGTGGGGCCCTCACCAGGTTCGGTTACCCAGAATCTTTGAAAACCTCAAAATTTGGCACAAAAAAAAACGTTTTCCTCATATTTCGGTGATAGAAAGTTCTAAAATCTGAGAGGAGTATAGGAAAGTACCATCTTGCCTGGCATGTTACCCCCATATTTCACTGTATATATGTTGTTTTAGTGTATGTGTCACTGGGACCCTGCCAGCCAGGGCCCCAGTGCCCATAAGTGTTCCCTGTATGTGTTCCCTGTGTGATGACTAACTGTCTCACTGAGGCTCTGCTAACCAGAACCTCAGTGGTTAAGCTCTCTCTGCTTTCCAAATTGTCACTAACAGGCTAGTGACCAATTCCACCAATTCACATTGGCATACTGGAACACCCTTATAATTCCCTAGTATATGGTACTGAGATACGCAGGGTATTGGGGTTCCAGGAGATCCCTATGGGCTGCAGCATTTCTTTTGCCACCTATAGGGAGCTCTGACAATTCTTACACAGGCCTGCCACTGCAGCCTGAGTGAAATAATGCCCACATTATTTCACAGCCATTTTACACTGCACATAAGTAACTTATAAGTCACCTATATGTCTAAACTTCACCTGGTGAAGGTTAGGTGCAAAGTTACTTAGTGTGTGGGCACCCTGGCACTAGCCAAGATGCCCCCACATCGTTCAGGGAAAATTCCCCGGACTTTGTGAGTGCGGGGACACCATTTTAAGCGTGCATTATACATAGGTCCCTAACTATGTATAGCGTCACAATGGTAACTCCGAACATGGCCATGTAACATGTCTAAGATCATGGAATTGTCACCCCAATGCCATTCTGGCATTGGGGAGACAATTCCATGGTCCCCCGAGTCTCTAGCACAGACCCGGGTACTGCCAAACTACCTTTCCTGGGGTTTCACTGCAGCTGCTGCTGCTGCCAACCCCTCAGACAGGTTTCTGCCCTCCTGGGGTCCAGCCAGGCCTGGCCCCGGAAGGCAGAACAAAGGACTTCCTCAAGGTGTCAGGGCTGGGGAGGAGTAGCCTCCCCCAGCCTCTGGAAATGCTTTGATGGGCACAGATGGTGCCCATCTCTGCATAAGCCAGTCTACACTGGTTCAGGGATTCCCCCAGTCCTGCTCTGGTGCGAAACTGGATAAAGGAAAGGGGAGTGACCACTCCCCTGACCTGCACCTCCCAGGGGAGGTGCCCAGAGCTCCACCAGTGTGCTCCAGACCTCTGCCATCTTGGAAACAGAGGTGCTGCTGGCACACTGGACTGCTCTGAGTGGCCAGTGCCATCAGGTGACATCAGAGACTCCTTCTGATAGGCTCTTACCTGTGTTACTAGCCTATACTCCTTCCTAGGTAGCCAGACCTCCTTTTCTGGCTATTTAGGGTCTCTACTTTGAGGAATTCTTCAGATACCGAATGCAAGAGCTCACCAGAGTTCCTCTGCATCTCTCTCTTCACCTTCTGCCAAAGGATCGACCGCTGACTGCTGAGGACGCCTGCAAAACTGCAACAAAGTAGCAAAGACGACTACTGCAACCTTGTATCGCTGATCCTGCCGGTTTCTTGCCTGTTTCCTGGTGGTGCATGCTCTGGGGGTAGCCTGCCTCCTTTCTGCACCAGGAGCTCTGAAGAAATCTCCTGTGGGACGACGGAATCTTCCCCCTGCAACCGCAGGCAATGAAAAGACTGCATCAACCATCCTCTGGGTCCCCTCTCAGCACGACGAGCGTGGTCCCTGGAACTCAGCAACTCTGTCCAAGTGACTCCCACAGTCCAGTGACTCTTCAGTCCAAGTTTGGTGGAGGTAAGTCTTTGCCTCCCCACGCTAGACTGCATTGCTGGGTACCATGTAATTTGCAGCTGCTCCGGCTCCTGTGCACTCTTCCAGGATTTCCTTTGTGCACAGCCAAGCCTGGGTCCCCGACACTCTAAACTGCAGTGCACAACCTTCTGAGTTGTCCTCCGGCATCGTGGGACTCCCTTTTGTGACTTCGGGTGGACTCCAGTTCACTCCTCTTCCAAGTGCCTGTTCCGGTACTTTTGCGGGTGCTGCCTGCTTCTGTGAGGGCTCCCTGACTTGCTGGGTGCCCCCTCTGTCTCCTCATCGAAGTGGCGACATCCTGGTCCCTCCTGGACCACAGCAGCATCCAAAAACCCTAACCGCAACCCTTGCAGCTAGCAAGGCTTGTTTGCAGTCTTTCTGCGTGGGAACACATCTGCAAGCTTCTTCACGACGTGGGACATCTATCCTCCAAAGGGGAAGTTTCTAGCCCTGTTCGTTCTTGCAGAATCCACAGCTTCTACCATCCGGTGGCAGCTTCTTTGCACCCTCAGCTGGCATTTCCTGGGCATCTGCCCTCTCTCGACATTGTCGCAACTCTTGGACTTGGTCCCCTTGTTTCACAGGTACTCAGGTCCGGAAATCCACTGTTGTTGTTTTGCTGGTGTTGGTCTTTCTTGCAGAAACCCCCTATCACGACTTCTGTGCTCTCTGGGGGTTATAGGTTCACTTTACACCCACCTTACAGGGTCTTGTGGTGGGCTATTTTTCTAACCCTCACTGTTTTCTTACAGTCCCAGCGACCCTCTACAAGCTCACATAGGTTTGGGGTCCATTTGTGGTTCGCATTCCACTTTTGGAGTATATGGTTTGTGTTGCCCTCATACCTATGTGCTCCTATTGCAACCTACTGTAACTTTACATTGCTTGCATTACTTCCTTTTGCTATTACTGCATATTTTTGGTATTGTGTACATATATCTTGTGTATATTTGGCATCCTCATACTGAGGGTACTCACTGAGATACTTTTGGCATATTGTCATAAAAGTAAAGTACATTTATTTTTAGTATATCTGTATATTGTGTTTTCTTATGATATTGTGCATATGACACCAGTGGTATAGTAGGAGCTTTGCATGTCTCCTAGTTCATCCTAAGCTGCTCTGCTATAGCTACCTTCTATCAGCCTAAGCTGCTAGAAACACCTCTTCTACACTAATAAGGGATAACTGGACCTGGTACAGAGTGTATGTACCCCTTGCTACCCACTACAAGCCAGGCCAGCCTCCTACAAGGAGCCACACATTTCCTTCCACCTAGTCTCCCGATAAACATGGTACCTCACTTGTGTTGATAGGCCTAGTGCCCGTGACAGGAAACACCCCAAAACGCAACATGGACACATCAAATTTTTACATTGACAACTGACGTGTTTTTTGGAAAGTGCCTAGCTGTAGATGTTAGTCTCTAACTCAGCTGGCACATATGAAAACCTACCAAACCTGTGCATTTTTAGAAACTAGACACCTAGGGGAACCCAGGATCGGGTAACTTGTGGTACTCTCAACAGGTTCTGTTCCCCAGAATCCTTTGCAAACCTCAAAATTTGACCCCAAAAATTTTTTTCCTCACATTTCAGTGATAGAGAGTTCTAGAATCTGAGAGGAGCAACAAATTTCCTTCCATCCAGCATTCACCCACGTCTCCCGATAAAAATTGTACCTCACTTGTGTGGGTAGGTCGAGTGCCCGCACCAGAAAATGCCCCAAAACACAACATGGACACCTCATATTTTCCCAAAGAAAACTGACCTGTTTTTTTTAAAGTGCCTAGCTGTGGAGTTTGGCCTCTAGCTCATCTGGCACCTAGAAAAACCTAGCAAACATGAATATTTCTGAAAACTAGACTCCTAGGGGAACCCAGGATGGGGTAACTTGTGGTGCTCTCACCAGGTTCTGTTACCCAGAATTCTCAGCAAACCTCAAAATGTGGCAAAAATAACACTTTTTCCTCACATTTCGGTGATAGAAAGTTCTGGAATCTGAGGGAAGCCACAAATGTCCTTCCACCCAGTGTTCCCCCAAGTCTCCCGATAAAAATGGTACCCCACTTGTGTGGGTAGGCCTATTGCTCATGACAGGAAATGCCCCAAAAGACTACGTGGACACCTCAAAATCATCAAACACAAAACTACCTATTTTTGCGGGGGCACATGCGTTTTTGGTCCTGGGCTCAGCAGCCATCTAGGGAAACCTACCAAATCCAGACATTTCTGAAAACTAGACACCCGAAGGAGTCCAGAGAGGTGTGACTTGCGTGGATCCCACGGTGTTTTCTTACCCAGAATCCTCAGCAAACCTCAAATTTAGCTAAAACAAATCACATTTTTGGATCATCACACTGTCACAAATGTCCTACCACCCAAAGTTCTTCTCAGTCTCCAGATAAAAATGATACCTCACTTGTGTAGGTCGGCCAAGTGCCTGTGACAGGGAAGAGTCAAAAACATGTCAAAATTGAGGGGGACCCAAAGCGGGTCCAAAAGGGCAGTTTGGAAAAAAAAGTTTTTAGGCTGACCAGTGGGGCGGAATTTTTATCTGTATACATGCGACAATGCTGGGTGATAGGAATTTTGGGGATTCCTGCAGATTTCGGAAGGTTCCATCACAAAAATGTGCAAAAAATGTGTGATTTCAAGCAAAGTTGGAGGTTTACAGGGCATTGTGGGTAAGAAGATGGTGCGGGTGCATGTGAAGTACACCACCCTGGACTCACCCAAGTGTTTAGTTTTCAGATGTGTCTAGGTCTCGTAGATGTTTCTACATGGCAGTGTCCCTAAGTCCAAAAAGTGCAGCCCTCACCATTCGAAGTGGAATGATTTTGAGAATTAGACAAGCTCTCATGGCCCACATGTAAAACCAAAACCTAAAATAATCAAATGTCCTCTTGCTTGCCTTTGGGATTAGATCTTTTAGTGTGCGGGGGAGAGATGAAAGACTGTTACCCCCTTCAGTTGGGATGGGGGCATAACCATGCCCATACTGGTTATTAGCCACCACCCCACTATTTGTTTTTTTTAATTCCCTGACATCTAGTAGGCTTTCTGCCCCTCCCCCCCGGGGAATGGATCAGGGGTAATTGCCCCCTCTGCCCACTGGTGGGCAGAACAACTTTGTCCCCATTTATTTGGGGTGGGGTATGGCCATACCCCCACACTGTTTTTTTAAAACAAATTCTTCCCTGGTGTCTGGTGGGCTTTCTGCCCCCATAGGGGCAGTGGGCCTTACAAAGATAGGCCGATCCGCTCCCAAAGGGGACAGAAATGGCCCACAGTAATGTGCCCCCAAGGGGAGCGACCCTTGCCCAAGAAGATGCCCCCAAAACAAAACACACACACACACCTATCCCTGGTGCTTAAGTGGTCTCTGCCCCTCCTGGGGGCAGATCGGCCTAATAGAAATAGGCTGATCCGCCCACTGGGGGGAAAAAATGGCCTAAAATAAATTTTCCCCCAGGAGAGCGACCCTTGCCTAGGGGTCGCTCCCCATCTGTTAAAAAAAAAAATCCCTGGTGCCTAGTGGTTTCTGCCCCACTTGGGGGCAGATTGGCCTAAGAAAAATAGGCTGATCTGCCCCAAAGGTGGGCACAAATGGCCTAAAATAAAATTGCCCCCTAGGGGAGCGACTCTTGCCTAAGGGGTCACTCCCAATCTGATTTTGTTTAAAAAAAATCCCTGGTGCCTGTGGTTTCTGCCCCCCTGGGGGTCAGCTTGCCTAATTAAAATAGGCTGATCTGCCCCCAAGGGGGGCAGTAATGGCCTAAAATAAACTTCCCCCCCAGGGGAGCGACGCTTGCCTAAGGGGTCGCTTCCCTTCCGTGAAATTGATGCAAAAAAAATCCCTGGTGTCTAGTGGTTTCTGCCCCCTTGAGGGCAGATCGGCCTAATAAAAATAGGCTGATCTGCCCCGGGGGCAGAAAGGGCCTAATTAAAAAATGCTACCCAAGGGAGCGACCCTTGTCCAAGGGGTCGCTCCCCTTTATTGTTTACATAAACAAAACAAAACTCCCTGGTGTCCAGTGGACATTTCTGCAGCCCGATTGCTTTATGATCGGTCTGCAGAAATGCTCAGAAAGACATCAAAGAAAAGGAGACGCCTTTCCTTTGATGCCTCTCTGCCTGCCCCACCCCCGAATGGAAGAGATGGGGGCAGCCTCTGATGAGGTCAGCTCGCTGATGTCATCAGATGTCACTGGTGAGGGGGTCAGGTATGCAAGGGGAAGCGATTCCCCTTCCATCCTTGCTCAGGGGAGGGGGGTGGGCGGCCCTCGGGGGGAGCACTAGCGCTTTCCCTGAGGGCCTGGTGCAGGACATAACAGTTACATCCTCAGCACCCAAGCGGTGCTGCCAAGGACGTAACCATTACGTCAAAGGCACCGAAGGAGTTAAGCACCCAGCCGTAGGGTCCTACAAGGAACACTTAGTTGTGATTTAGTTGTAGGTTTTTTTTACATGGAAAACCACAGATGTTTAAAATTGCAGCTCAGTTTGAGCACAATTCTGTCCCTGGAGCCTGACATGTTAGTCTTATATGTATGTGTTGTAAATACACAGTGCAGTGCTCTTAATTAGATGCCACTGACAGATGTTTTGTATCAACTTACCAAGGCTTTGTGGGAAAGTTAAATAGTAAATTGGGTGCAATCAATTTAACATTAGTCATGAAGGGAAAGAGCACTTGCACCCAGTGTCACAGTGCACAGTCATAATAGCAGGAAAGAATAAGATCCATAAAGGAAAAAAAATTGAGGGATCACACAAAAAAGATGAATTACATACATACTCCCCCTTCATGCCTTAACAATGAGAAGACTAATCAACCTTCTGTGCTTAGGATATATAAATTAAGGACAATTCCCTGCCTTTACAGTGATACTTGCTTGTCTATACCCCATGGACATACCAATAACCATTTTTGAAGCTTTGTCCATGCCACTCACTGTGTGCATGGGTAACCCCTCACCTCATCTGCTTATTTCACATGTACGGAAACTAACCCTTGCCTACTCACACATGCATTCTGTTGTGCAAATAGTACCACTATGGCCAGCCAGGTTATGTGGACCACTTTGCCTCATGTGTCAGATCCTGGTTCCCATCCAAGGACAAATTCTGACCATCCGGCAACCAAGAAGCAAATATTTAGTGCAAAGACATCTGGATTGTTACAGCTGCCAGTGTACTGGTCGAGGTAGTCCACTTACAGGTGAATACCCAGATCAGGTGCTTTTGGTAGTCCTCATCTTCAGCCTGTGGGCTGGCAAGGAGTCACCTACATGTCCCAATCGTGTCTCTGGACCCAACCCAGAGCTTTTTACCATCATCAGCTCTGGTTGAACTACATATTCCAGTGCCAGGCCTCTTGGGGTGAAGTCAGGCAGAGAGTCTAAGACTTAATTCTTTAATGTCACTACTGGTCCCACACAAGTCCCTGAAATGTTCCCATGAGAGCCATGCAGGATACTCCTGATTCCCTTGGGCAAATCCTGTTGTCTCTAATCCACTGTCTAATGAACCTTTTGAGGCCTCTCAGACCTGGTGTCCTCAGAGAGGAGGACTGCAGCCTTAAGCGGCACACACACACACACACCTGCCTTCAATTCTCATCTCTACCATCTCAGGGTGACACTCTAAGACTGGCCTTTCAGCTTAGGATCCCTAGCCCAAGGATGTATATATGCCTGATAGCCCTGAAACTTTGTGGAAACACACCCACATTAAGTGTGGTACACTCTATCTGTGCCATGCAGTATACTGTCCGGTCTGTTTGACAGGGCCAACAATACAAGATTCTACAATGATCACATAAAAACAAGGTCTACTTTTAATCCTATCCACCAGTAATCCACCCCAAGTGGTCAGGCTTCAACTTCCAATGTCATACTGAACTCACCAATATCCTGAAAATGAAGCCACCTCCTACAATGACATTCTGGACTGATCCAGATCCATTAAGGAAGATGCCTTCACTTCTCTACTTAACATTGACAATTCCTCCTGCTGCCAAATAACCTTGTCAGATGTTCTCAAGACAATAGAAAGATCCTTCCACTACTGAAGAAAGGAGACCTTGTACCAGACTCACCAGCTTCTATATCATCACCTATCTGCTTTTGCTAGGCAAGAACAATCTGCCACAGATCAGCTGCACCATATACAAAGAATTAGAACTGCCTCCCAGACTTCGATGGTATAGGAAACAACCAACTCTGGCCAGCACTGTTATATTAGAAGGCAACCAATCACCTGGCAGACGAAAATATGGCAGAAAGAAAATAAAAGCAATAGTCAGGCTTTCTCCATAAAAGCTCCCAGTATAGGGAACAATTGTTCTGGTGACTTCATAACTTCTCCTACCCTTCTGAAATTCAGGAAGTAGTCGAAGACTCACCTCTTCAAAGTACATTAACTCCTGCCGCACTTAGGAACCCATCTAATTCGTTGTAATGGCTTTGAACGGCACCGCTGGACTTGCACTCTATTGTTCAGTGCTCTGCTGCTTCGTAGCTGGATTGGCACTACATAAATAGCCTACATACATGAATATACCTGCTTCTAGGAGTTGATGGACCTTCAAACTGACAGCAGGGGTGTGCATCTTCCTTTGAAGAAAGCTCTGCCTTGAATGCATGTTTGAGTCCTAGTAACTCTGAGGCTCGAATGACAGATTAGGGGAAAATTAGCAGGGTTTGAGGCTTCCCATTGGTCTCAATGTTCATGTGACATATTTTAAATGGACGCAATAACTCCTAAATTAAACGGGTACATACATAGCACGCCTGTTAGCACAGCACTGCAAAATAGAACTTTTTATATGGCCTTTAACATAATTCCAATTTCTTCAGTACAAGCAACAATAATGCAAATACACAATAATACCGGCAGAAACTCCTGCTTGCCATCTCAGGAGCTCCGACTGTTATTAATCACTGTCCCTTACAAAAGGGAGATGAGTTTCTATACTGGCAGCTAAACCCTGAAACTGCTCACTGTTGATGTTGCATGATGTTAATTTTTTTTTTGGCTGGGCTAGAGGCAGCTTTAGTTGTCTCTTCAGCTTCATGTTTTCCAACAAAACATTATAATCAACATACAAGCATTTATATTCACAAAGAGGGTCTGTCGGTCAGCTCGCTTCAACCACTGGCTTGTTCAAATGTAACCCAAATTTTGTTTCTGCACACCACAGCCTACAGCATGAGACAAAGGATTAGCTCACTTCAGCCATTGATTTTCCTCACAGTGAGTGATGCATTTTACTCTTGCATATGTACACATTAACCTAGAAAGTAGTCAACTCCAGTTTAAAGGCTGGTAGGCAAATCTCTGATTTTCCAGTTTAATTTCTTGTTTTTTAATTTAATTTTTACGATGGTAATTTTTGTACTTTCTTTTTTGCAACCAAAGGAACACCACCTTTAGACGGTGGCATTTTTACTTTTTCTTATTGCTGCACATTTATTTTCTATTGCATATGTTCAGAAAAAACTGATAGACTTGCCAAGATCAAAAGAATTGTTTGTGTCAACACTTTATTTTTAGACCCCGAAGTGGAACTGAAAACTACTATTTTTATAATTCCATGTTCACATATAAGATGATATATATTTAGAAAACCCAGGCTAATAGTGGGAGTTAAAAATGTTAGAGAGTAACCAAACTTTAATGAAGAGAGGCTACATTTAGCAGTGGTACAGACTCATAGGTGTCATACTGACATGTAACCATTTTATTTAGTTAATAAAAAAAATGCGATTTATTTAATTAGTTATAATGTATTTCCGGTGTGTGCATGAAAACTAGATTGCTTGTTGGAGCATTAGAAAATAAATGAAGTCGTCCAGTTCGACATTTAAATATAAGACTTTTAAAAAGATTAATATATGTTTTGGTATTTTATATTGGCCGACCCTAACTAGTAAGCCATAGAGTGTTTTATAACGCATGAGGGGCTGGGAAACAATCGTGTAACACAAACACATTTCACACATTTAGGCACAGGGGGATGAAGTGACTTGTCCAGAATCACATGATGTTGAGACAATATCCGTGGTTGGGATTCAAACATGGGTCCCCAACTTCCAAAGTCAACAGCTGCAGCCACCAACACACCTCCTTGTTAGCTACCAGTAATGAGAAACGTGTGACTTGGAGAACATTTTTTTTTTAGCTGTGTATGGTGATGGGAAATATAGCATCTACTCCTGTGTGCTGTGATCTATCCATCAAAGCTGCACACATCTATCTTGGGGGACCTTATGAACATGACACACCTCTTGAAAGGGCACTGGCTTGAGGCAGCCTTTTTTGTTCAGGCTCATCTCGGCACAGTGTTTTTGGACTAGATGATTCTTTGATGAATCAGCAGTTCTTTGAGCTGAAAGGTCTCTTGAATGGCTGGAGCTAGTTTCAAGCCAAACATTTTATTGTTTGTTATTGGGATCCAACATGACCACTTCTAAGGACGGTATGCTTCAGCTCCAATGTCACTGGGTGAAAACAACGAAGACTGCCCTTGAACAATTCTGCATTTTTAAAACCTCCACACTTAAACTATCTAAGCTCAGATCAAGTGTGCATTCAACAGGAAGATAGGCTTAAGGTAGCAATCGCCAAAATGGCACCATCAGTTTCGGAGGAAGGACCAGGAACTTCAACTTTTATCACCATTCTCCGTACCTTTGCACCTCCTCGTGGAGGTGAAATAACTAGTCATTCTTTGATTCACTCCTGGGGATCTCCTGGTTCCTGTCTATGTGCATCTTCTCTAGGACATCGATAGTTCACAAATGTAATTGCACCTTATTTTTCTACTTCGTCAAAACATAAGCATTGGTTGAGTCGCAATATATCCTTTCTAATTCATAGAGGATTTGGGGCAATATTGGATGGCATCGAAAGAATTGTAATTTTGGTTGAAAAGCTTCGCTTAACCACAGACTTGTGTTAATTTACCAAACGATTTAGTTCTTTTGGTGGCCTAGATCTTAGCTAGAGACGTCTTCCCTTATGAGAAAACGAACACTTATGCAGACAAAACAAGTTTAATAGCTTTGAGAATACATGAGCACATTGTCAGACCAATGAATTCTAATTAAAGATTTTTTAATAAATATATATACACCTGTAAAGTAAGAGAAATAGCTTGACAGAGTCAGGCAATATAGAAAGAAACATTTTGGTGCAACTACACGAATTGTAGATGCAAGAACGTGGTTTATAATCAGCTCAACAATGTTTGCAGTTAATAAGTCCCAGACCCTTTAAAGGCAGAGAGCCTGGTTTAGAGGTGCCAAGTATTGTAAAATGTGCAGATTCCCGGAGAAGGCTGTAAATTCCGAGTGGTGTTTTAACTGAAAGAGTTACTACCGCCAATTGATTAAAGGGAATACCTGACTGCAACCTCTCTAAGTCCCACAGCAGTTAAGTATCATTCTCTATCGTTTCTCAATCAATCAGTCAGGATTTGTAAAGAGTGGCTAACCACCTGTGAGGGTATCAAGGCACTTGCAGGTCCTGGAGGCTCGTTTGGACAGCCAGGTCTTGAGGGCCATTCGGCATTCCGGAAGTGAGGTGATGGTCCAGAGTTGCTTGGGAAGGCTGTACAAAACACAGGGGAAAAGCAAGGAGAAAGCAGGGAAAACAAGGGAAAAGCAAGGAGAAGGCACACAAACACGGGAAAAAACAAGGAGAAAGCAGGGATAGAGAAGGGAAAAGCAAGGAGAAAGCACACAAAATAGGGGAAAAGACAAGGAGAAAGCAGTGAGAACAAGGGAAAAGCAAGGAGAATGCCCTCAAAATATGGGCGAAAAACTTAAGCAGAAGACAGGAGTAGGGTGAACAGACGTCCCAGATTTCCCCTGACAGTCCCAGTTTTCAGGAAACTGTCCTGTGTTTGATACTTATGTTAATTTTAAATAAATGTCCTGGTTTTTGAGAGAAAGGTCAGGTCATCCTGCAAAGCAAAATTGAAAGGTATGCATTATTTTCCGCAAGCCCTGCTTCAGTCTGGAATTATTTAAGTAATGTATCTGTTCTGCAAGGCAGCACAGGAGGAGACTGCTCCCAGCAGAAAGAATGGGGAGGAGTGGGCAAGAGGTGCAGGTCCTGCCATTGCTAATCTTAAGTAGTCATGCAAATGTGTGAATGTGTATGTTTTCATATATGTACTTGTAATTGTGTGTATACATGCACACATTTACAAGATTTACATTCCTTGTGCACGCATGCGCACGCCCACACACACATATATTTACAAGGCTAAGCAAAAAAACGGGACAGGCCAGATATAGGAGTAACACTAAAGGCTTTAATCCTACTTCTATGTCTGACCTGTCCCAGTTTTTGTTGCTCACAGAAGCAAGAGCAATGCAGCAGCACAGGGAGAGCTGGGCCTGGGTTTCTGAGCTGAAAGTAACTAATCCTGAGGAAGAGAGCTGTTACATTGCTCAGCTATCCATAAAATAAGAAAAGGAAATAAAAGATCATGTGAATTAGCAGAAAGAAAGTAGACCCTAACTATTCACTAGTTACAGACAAATATCAGGTTCTTCTCATTCACTGGTATTCACAATGATACTATTAGGACTTTATTTGTAACTCAGTTTGAACCAAAGCAAGTGACAGAAAACACGAAACGTGAGAAAGCGATAGAAAGGTGAAAAGGAGATGCAGAGGTGAAAAAGAACCGGCAAGAGTGAGGTTCAGGTTGGTAGAAGAAAGAGGCATGGGGACGAATCAAGGCTAGGCATCTTTAGGATTCAACAATGCAGGTGGCTGGGTCCTCAAAACTTTGGGTTACTGGACTTACTTTTTTAGGTCTTGCCTATCCGATAGCTCCCAGCTGCCTATTGATGGAAGACCTGGTGTGGACCATCACCATATCAAAAACTTGCAGTGGGATTACAGCCAGCCCATTGCTTACCATTGATTGGCTTTAAGTCACTCTTACTGGCTTCTTTCTTATTCAATGGCTTGCCTTTCCCTTCTTGCGTTTATCTTTCCCCTGAAGCACAGTCTTTTTTACCATCCTTCTGATTGGATGACTTGTTTTCTCCTCCCACTGCTCGTACTCAGGGAACTACTCTTTTCTTTTTCCTTCTGCACTCCATGAAAATACATGTTTTCTAGCTCTCTCCATCGTGTGCTGCTTTTCTCCTAACTCCCATTCCATTTGCTCCATGTTGTTGCCCGATCCCTCTCACCAGCTCATCTGTTTCTTCCCCAAAACCTCACTGGCATTACTTTCTATTAATTTGTTGGTCTTGCACTCGCCCAACCTCAAGTACCTCCTTTGCTCCTTTGGCCCTCTCCCATTTCTTACCCCACACACTGCTCCTTTGCGACCTAAACCCCTCATAGTTCTTTCCTTTTTTTTTATTTTATAGATTTTGGAGGGTTGGCCAGTTGCCATTTGCTGACATGCCACTCAGCAGAACAAATAGCACAATTGTGCAGCTAAAATGATTTTTTTTTTTTTAATTACCAATCCAAATGATGCCCACCATATTTGATCAGTAAATTTAAAAAAGGGCCCACGTCATTCTTTAGGTGTGTGCATCATACATGTGCATGCCTATGTAATAATGCAACGCATGTAGGTAAAGAAAAAAGCGTTAGCGAAGCAAGTAGGTAAAGAAAAAAACAAGCCCTTTGGCTTTGCCAATGCTTATTTTTTCTTCAAATTAAGCACTGCATAGTTTAGTCTTTCCAACAGCCAAGATCAAATGCAGCGGTGGATAGAAAAGAACTGCGCAGACTTAGCAAGATCATTGCTATTGTAGGGAAAAATAAAACAGTCAACTGCATTTTTTTGGCAATAAATCTGGGCTTAATTCACGCTTGAAAGCAACTGTTCATACCAAACCCGGCTCAAACAATTTACAAAGAAGTAACATTATAAAACTGACCGTTAGTCTGTTATACAGTTGAAAAAAGATCCAGATGCATTATGATGAAGATTTTAAAAAAGTTTGTGCAAATGAGACGTTCAATAAACAACCTAGTGCAAAACAAAAACAAAAGAAGAGGGTGAATGAGGTGGAAGGACTTAATTTTATATATTTCATTTCTTTTTTTTCTTGTCGTGCATTTGGCGGGCAGTGGGATAAAAACTGGAGTTTGTTGATTTTGTATTTTCATTTTATAGAATGGGGTACCATTTTGCAATTACAACATTCTAGGAGGTGAAAGAAAGTCCATTTTAAACTGAAACATTTTTTATATGTTACGGTTAAAGTTACTGTGTAGGTAAAAGTGGGACAAATTATTTTTTACTAGTTTCAGAAACTGAAATGACGAGTTAGGGATCTCACCCCAGATGTATTCCCACTTCTTTCGTAGCTTCTGGTTAGACAGTCTTCTCCCTATAACCCTTTCCATTCACCCTGAGCGTTCTAATTATTCTTCTGTGATTCCGCTGTTGCCCATCCTCTCCAACGCTCATATCCCCCTTAAGCATCCATGCCAGACTCCAGCTTCCTATGTGCACCCCAAAGCTTTTCTCTCTACCTCATTCCCTCTTGTTCCCTAGCCCGTCACTGTACCCTGATGATGTATTGTCTTTCCACTCACGTACCCCGCCTTCTACCCAATTTATATTAAAACCTGCCCTCCTTACCTTCTGCAACCATTAATTCATTGGTGCCTACTCTTCAATCTGACACCCTTTCCAACCCCACACATTGCTCATGCCAGTACATTTTTACCCTCACTTTCCACATTCCCTCCACCTAGTGTTGGAACCTCCTTTTGTACCTCAAACCCCACCCCTGTACTAAAATCCAAAGCCTAGGACAGTCAAGCCTGGGAGTCTTGAACCTGACCTAATCCGGAGGCAAGAATAAGTGAACAGATTGGAGCCAACAGCTGCAGGGCCCATCAAGGTAACCCCCTATGCAACAAAAATGTCTTTGTATTTAACAGGTTAGCTACCATTGAGACGGAAACCCACACTTGTGTGTATCAAATGACTTCCTCTACTCTCAGGCTAAGACACCAATTATACATCAGAACAGACTCAGTCCCACCTCTCTCATTCTCCTCCAGAACGATCTTGGTCTCCTCAATTGAAAGATTACTCACTTGGAATATTTGTGGTTTAACTTTAGTTCTGTCTTCGCACTGCTAATGAAGCCTTCAGAGCACCACTTCTGAGCTGGGAAATCAAGGCGTACAAGAAAAAGAAGCAACTGCAAACCTGTCTTGATAAGCTCAGTCCCTATTATCCAAGGACAACATTCATAGCTTGCTATAAGGTCATGCCACAACCTTCTTACTACTACACTGGTCTGTACCGAATCACCCCCATAAAATGTTTCTCATCTGCTAAAATCCTGACTATCTCGGATCAAAGCATTAAACATCACATTCACTCAACGAGTTGTACATAATAATTTTATTACAAGACCGGAGGCTCCTATTATGCAGTCTTTTCTTGCTTTAATTACGAACAGCAGCCAAGCAAGAACTACAGTATCCAGAAACAAAAGAACTACAAAATGACCTCATAGTGTAGTAACCAATGGGGTATCACAATGCACTACTAATATCTTAACTGCGAGCAACAAGTCCTCTTTTCTTGCTGCTCGCAGTCAAGATAAGTACCTACATTACTTGCTCGGTTGTTTATTGTGCTTTTCTATATTATCATTGCATTGTGAAACTTGTGTGTTTAGCGCGCGGTTATTATAAGGGAACGCGCGTCCTTTTTTCTGTCCTTCCGACACAGCGTCTCTCAACGGCCGAGGACGCGCGCTCGAGCGCGTCGCATTCCTTTCAGCGCACGCGTAGCATTCCTCACATTCTTTGGGCCGGCATACCTTGTCAGCTGATACTCGCATCGCGTCTTTATTTTCGACCGGGTTTGCTTGCTATTTGAGCATAATTGGCTCACTTTGCCTCGTTTGGCATTCTCAACTCCTGCCCTCGTCTGTCAGTCGACTTCGACTGCATTGAACCGCCTCCCTTGGCTCGGTCCCGCCCCTTCAGACACTCCTTTTTCTTTTTCCTCAGAAAATTAACCCTTCGGTGACCAGTGTGTTTTTACATTATGGCTGGGGAAGAGGATTCCCAGGTGTTTCAGGAGAGTTTGAAGTCCTTCATAAGGGACTCTGTACAGCAGGCAGTCTCAGTTTCCATGTCTGAGGTTACCAAAATTTTTGAAGCCTCGGTTTCAAAGATGATGTCTTCTTCCAAATTGCCTCTTAATAAGAGCAGGAAACGTGCGACCACTCTCCCAATGACGTCCAAAGGCGTTTCCTCTGGTCCTTCCACCCGAGAGGTCTATAAATCGGGTCCCCCTCCTTCTCCTTTATATATTTCGCAGTTAAGAGACACGGATGACGATGATAATGTTTCCAGCCATGAGGGCGATGTGGACGGATCAGAAGATCCAGTTTCTTGTGGGCCTCTGGAGAAAAGGCGTAGAATTTCTCCTCCTGACGGTGGTGACGTACACCTAGTGTCTCACGATTTAGTCGACCATGCTGGTGAACCCTTATTTGATCCCTCCTTCATGGTCCATCCAAATTCAAAGGAGTGGTACCCATCAGAGCATGTGGCGGATTATGTTTCTTTCTTTTTACGTCACCCTCTGGATAAGGCCGCTCGTAATAAACTCAAGTCAGAGTGTCCTCGTCCCTCTCTTCCGGATAATATAACAGCAACTCCGGTAATTGATCCTAACATGCTGATGTTCTTCTCAAAATTCGGCAAGGATCCCAAAAAGGGCGTGGATAGAGCCTGGTCGGGTTGCCAGGACAAGCTTCTTGATTTGGTGGGCCCTCTCACCAGAATTTTTGATTTGGCGGAAGAAGCAAAAATGGATAGTAACCCTATTGATCCGGAGGTCCTTTCAAACTGGGCGCAACGTGCTATTTGTATGCTGGGGAACGCCAACACTCAACTTTCGATTGAAAGGAGGAAGAGTCTGCTTTTAAAGATCGATCCCAAATTAACTTCTCTGGCCTCAAAAGATGAGGGTCCTTTGGCCAAAGGCCTGTTATTTGGAGATTCTTTTATTAAAGATTTGGGCAAATATGTGTCCACCTTTGCCTCTCTGGATAAGGCCCAGCTTTCGATGAAGAAATTTTTTTCGTCTCGGGTTTTTGCCAGGGCCGGCAAAGGCAGGAGTCGCTTTGCCGGCCGCTCCATCAGGAATCAATATTCCAACAGAGACTCCTTCAACCAGCAATCTCAACCTGAATCCTATTCAGGATACAAACCGAAGTTCTATCCCCGTCGTTCAAGAGGCTACCGGTCCAGAGGTTACTCCAGCAGGGGAGACCAAACCTCCGGTAAGTATTTCCGCTTCTGGCCTTCCTCCTGTAGGGGGCAGATTAGCTCTGTGTCTCGATTCATGGCGTTCTCTCACCTCAGATCCCTGGGTGATTCAATCTGTTCAAGGGTACCAGTTAGAATTCTATCAGATGCCAGTTCAGAGTCGCGTCCCTATACCCCTAGTTTTTTCCCAAGAGCAAAACGAGCTTTTGCGCGTCGAAATCCAATCTCTCCTGGCCAAGTGCGCAATAGAGCCTGTTCAATTCGACTCTTCGGGCTTCCTCAGCACCATCTTTCTAGTTCAGAAGAAGAATCACAAATTTCGCCTGGTGTTGAATCTCAAGGCTTTCAACAATTTTATAATCTATCGTCACTTCAAGATGGAGACTATTCTCCATCTCAGGGACATTCTGCTTCACCGAGATTGGCTAGTCAGACTGGATCTGCAAGACGCCTATCTCACAGTCCCAATTCATCATTCACACAGGAAGTTTCTTCAATTCCAATGGCAGGACTCTTTTTACCACTTTCGAGTTCTTCCCTTCGACCTTTCTTCCGCTCCTTGGTGTTTCACCAAGATTCTCAAACCCGTCGCAGCCTTTCTCCGGGCTCACGGGGTGCGTTTAATTCTCTATTTGGACGACTTCCTTTTGATGGCACAGGACAAAAATCTACTTCTAGATCATCTTCAACTGTGTCTAAACCTCCTTCGCGATTTAGGTTTTCTCATCAATGTGCAAAAGTCGGTTTTAGTTCCGACTCAATCTTTGGAGTTTCTCGGTTTTCGAATAGATACCACTCTATCGGTGTTGCAGCTCCCGCAACACAAGGTTTCATTGATCAAGAAGGAGATTCGCCACTCCCTTTCCCTTCCGCAGATCTCTCTCAGAAATCTGGCACGCCTGGTAGGTCTGTTAGCTTCTTCCATTCAGGCAATCTTCCCAGGTCCTTTACATTATCGAGCCCTGCAACGGCTCAAAATACGTCATCTTCACAAGGGTCTCGCTTATTCGGATCCCTTGGTCTTAGATGCCGAATCCAAAGAAGAGCTTCAGTGGTGGCTAACCCATCTAGATGCCTGGAACGGCAGAACTATTTTCTCTGCCGCCCCAGATCTTGTATTAGAATCCGATGCAAGTCGGACGGGTTGGGGCGCGAGATGTGGTCAGTTCTCGACTGGGGGCGCATGGTCTCTGAAGGAGTCCTTCTTGCACATCAACAGTTTAGAGATGCTTGCAGGTTCCTTTGCCATCCGCACTTTTGCAAAGAACAGGGTAAGTTGCACCATCCTTCTCAGGATGGACAATTTGTCCGCGGTCAGATACATCAATCACCTAGGAGGTACCAGGTCAAAGATACTCTCCTCTCTGGCAAAACATCTTTGGGAATATTGTCTGCCTCGTCGGATTTCAGTCAAGGCGGTTTTCCTGCCAGGCAGATTCAATACAGTAGCGGATTGGTATTCCAGACACCTTCACGATTCCAGCGATTGGCAACTGCACCCTTCAGTGTTCAGTCACCTTTCTTTTGTCTTTGGAGAAATGTCTATAGATCTGTTTGCTTCTCGCCTCAATTCTCACCTTCCTTCATATTTCAGTTGGAGGCCAGATCCACAAGCCCTGGCCACAGATGCCTTTCTTCAGATTTGGCCGACTTCCCTTCTATATGCTTTTCCCCCTTTCCTTCTCATCCCCAGAGTCCTCGCTCAGGTGCGCAGGCAACGGTCTATTCTGGTGATTGTAACTCCTTTCTGGCAGACCCAACCGTGGTATCCGACTCTATTAGAGCTGGCGATCGCTCCGCCTCTTTGGCTGCCCCAATTTCCCGATCTCCTCTTGAATCCTCAGGGCCATCAACATCAGTTGATTCTCGACGGATCCCTGTTCCTCATAGCTTGGAAAGTTTCGGGTCGTCCTGGGGAGTCCCAGGAATTTCGGAGGACACTGTTAAATTTATCCAGCAGGCCAGAGCCCCGGGAACTTCCAGGGCCTATAAGTCAGCTTGGTCCCTTTGGTGCAGCTGGTGCCTGGACAGGAATTCAGATCCCTTTTCAGCGAATGTAGTATTAATTATAAATTTTTTGGCTTCTTTGGCTTCTCAAGGTAAGGCTTATCGCACTATTAATTTGTATAGATCTGCCATTTCTGCGGAACATCAAAGAGTTGATGGTAGGCCAGTTGGAGAGCATCCCCTGGTCTGTCAATTGTTAAAGGGAGTAAGATACGTTAATACACCGTCTCCTAAATATAATGTTATGTGGGATGTTACTCTGGTGTTGCGTTTTCTTACCTCGTGGCCTGATAATGAATTATTATCTCTCAAACAGCTTTCGGCTAAGTTAACCATGCTTTTATGTTTAGTTGCTATCAAGCGGATCTCAGATGTTAGAGCACTGGATGTTACTTCCTTTTTCTTTTCTCCCCTTGGTGTTTCGTTTCAGATCAAAAAACGTACGAAAACTAACTTGTCTAGTATTAATTATCCATATTTTCCCTCTCAACCCAATATATGTGTTGCAAATTGCTTAAAAACTTATGTAACCCGTACTGCAGATTTGAGATCGTCCTCTTCATCCCAACTACTTATTTCCTTTCAGAAACCTCACCTTCCTGTGTCTTCCCCTACCCTGGCTCGTTGGGTTAAATGGGTTATGTCCCTTGCTGGCATTGATATTAGTGCCTTTGGTGCCCATTCGGCCAGGGGGGCTATGACATCTCGTGCTTTTTGGGCAGGTTCCTCTTTACAGGATATTCTCAGATCTGCAGACTGGTCGAATGAAAATACGTTTAGAACTTTTTATTGTAAACCGATTTCTCATGTCTCAGATTCTGTGATTGCAATGCTTTGAACATGCATAATAGGAGCCTCCGGTCTTGTAATAAAATTGAGATTTTCCTAGCCTTGGTGTCTGAAAGGCTAGATTTTATTAAAGACACGGAGGCGAGTATTATCCCACCACGATTTAACCCGCCCTGTTTCTCTCTTTCAGTACCAACTCCCTCTTCCGGTGTTGGCTCAGCGTGATACACACCAACGTCTCTTACCAAGCTTGGATTTGTGCGACATCGACCATACCTTCCAGTCGTCCTTCGGTCTCCGTCATCTTCGAGATGGTTGCATGGACTTTATGACTTTGGTTTTTATGTTCTATGTGATTGTTTTGGTTACTTCTCCTCTTTAGTTCGCATCAAGAAAAGAGGACTTGTTGCTCGCAGTTAAGATATTAGTAGTGCATTGTGATACCCCATTGGTTACTACACTATGAGGTCATTTTGTAGTTCTTTTGTTTCTGGATACTGTAGTTCTTGCTTGGCTGCTGTTCGTAATTAAAGCAAGAAAAGACTGCATAATACTCGCCTCCGTGTCTTTAATAAAATCTAGCCTTTCAGACACCAAGGCTAGGAAAATCTCAATTTGATACCAATTCAGAATGAACCTTCGGCCACACCACTCACCAAAACTGTCAGGTCAGCTCTGTGCTGTATGCTGCACAACTGTAAATCATTGGTGAAACACAGACAAGAAGTTGCATAAACGACTGTAAGCTACAATCTTGATTCACTAATACTCATGGAGACTTGGCTTAATTGAAAGTTCACATAATTCCACAGACTTCCTAAATTCCTTAAATTACTTCATCATCAGATGTAGTTGTGAAAGCAGGACTGAAGGAGTCGTTGCGGTACTCCATAGCAATGCAAAGAGGTCCCAAGTGACTTGTTCTCCTCTTTTTAATGATTGAATCTAGAACTCAGCTCATAACAGAACTCCTTGATTATGTTAAGCTTCATATATCACCCTCCTAGTGACAATGCAGCATTCATGCAGGAATAGATGGTGCTCATAATGAATCAGTCATTTTGCGGTAATGGAAACATTTTTTCAGGAGTTCGATCTCTACTGGGATACCTCTGATGGCAAAGCAGCCAATCTCCTTTTCTCTTTCCTCTTTAGGAATTAACTAGTCCAACACTGCCCTAGGTCTACGCACTCCAAGGCTCCACACTGGATCTGATTATATTTATAAGGAAGGTTGGGTCACTGTAGAAGGCCATACACCTATAAATTGGTAGTATCATCATTGTATTCACTTATCTCTGATCTTCCAACACTTGTGAGCAATCCAAAAAGGAACAAACATGGTCTGTAACACTAATAACCTTCCTATCAACAATTTGGCTGAAGAAGCATGAAATATACTCATGCCTATTAATCAGATTCAGATTTATATTCAGCACTTTGAAGAGCCGCCTTAAACCACTTTTTGTACGAGTTACAACTGCTCATAACTCCCCTTTCTCCATCAAATTAGAGAACTCCTCTTCTAAATCAGAAAAAAAATTCCCAGTTTTTCATAACAAAGTAAAGTCCATTGATCACTAACTACCAGCTTTTCCTTAATCACAACTGAAGATTATTCTGCAAATTCAAAGCGACATCTGAACACTTTCATTTAGTCTCTGAGAATGGTGTTCTAAAACTATCAGGAAGACTAAACTGTTGAATCACTTCACTCAACTGATACCTGGGAATATTGACAAAGATTTAGCATGCCACAGACTGCCACATTGGATTAACTTAGTGAGCTTCTCAGTAGCCAAGGACAGCTCCTGGACTGCCTCAAGTTTGCTCAAGTCACACCACTTCTCAAGGAACCATCAGCGGACAAGTGCCATCTAAACATTCCTGAGAACAACCTCTTTGATGAGTTCCAGTTGGGCTTTGTGAGAGGGCACAGATACAAAAACATAACACCTACCTTTGGGGACTCCAGGTCCACTCCAGTGCTGACTATATACGCCGGTTCAACCTATGAAAAGAAAGACGACACGATCAGGGAAGGATGGAAAAAAAGGAAATAGAACCAGAGGTACAGAGGGGGAGGAGACAGAAGGAGCGGCTAGCAACTGTTAAAAAGGACTGTTTTCAGCAAGAGAGAGAAAAGAAGGAGCAAGAGAGTTGTAACAAGGGGCGCGATTGAGAGCAGGAAGACACACCAACTTGGACATCTTTCTGAAACTGGAAGGCCACAAATGAAGAGGAGGGAGAAGATGGAGTCACTTGTTCGACACCCAAGGCCCATGCCAGTGAGAAAGCAGATATTACAGAGAAGGAAGAAGCTCTTGACGAGGACACATGGACCAAAGAGTGGTGGACTCCAGTGGTGGCCACGCATATGCTCACCACAATCCGGCCAGGAGGACTGTGGCTAACCAGGTGAATCTTGAGAGTAACAGAGGAGGGGAAGAAGAAAGGAGGAGTCTGTTTGCATACTGTGGTTTTTGTTGTTATCGTTGTGTTGTTTTGGGGATTTTGGGCTAATTGCACCTGATCGTCCAACAGAGTAATAGGCCCTATGAAGTGCTTATAACTTTGCAAGTTTTTATTTTGATACTAGAGAGAGAGAACGTTTTCAGGTGATACTTTCTCTGATACCAATTGTAGGACTTATAAATGCAGTCCGCAAACTAGGACGTGTCCCACAGACACTCCTGAACCCAGTGCACTTCCTTTTGGGAATAAAAGCACAGTTTCCTCCTTGAAATAAGTTACTTTTCTCAGATAATCCATCCTAGTATACGAAAGATGGTCCATTGGCATGGGCACTGCAGGGGCCCCCAGGGGCCCCGCGGCACCCCCTACCACCATTCTGTTCATGGCGGGTTTCCCGCCATGAACAGGATGGCGGTAGGGGGTGTCTGAATCCGCCGCCATGGAGGATTCAATGGGGCAGCGGTAAACCGGCGGGAGACCGCCGGTTTACCCTTTCTGACCGCGGCTGAACCGCCGCGGTCAGAATGCCCTCGGGAGCACCGCCAGCCTGTTGGCGGTGCTCCCATGGTCGGTGACCCTGGCAGTCACCGGCCGCCAGGGTCAGAATGACCCCCAAAGTGTCCTTATTAAATGCATATTAGTGTATATTGAAATGCTTCACTAAGAAAACGTAGTAATGTGTTATACTAATTAATTTGTATTATGTATTTGCTTTATTAATTATAGGCCTTAAAGTTAGCAAGGTTTTGGGCCAAGTTTGCACAGTCTCATGTTAAGCTACACTGTTCAGATAATGCTGTGAGAAATGTTTGCTTGAAGAAATTAATGCATGTATTGTTTTTCACTGAGTTGACCAAACACTAGCAGATGTCTTTACTTTCTCATGAGAACTGCTTGCTAGAATGTCTTGTACTAGTTACTGTTGCATTGTATAGTTAAGAGTGTGAGAAAGCGATGTTCCCAGGAGCTAACAATGGATGCACTGATGGAGACAAAAAATGTTACCTGACGAGCCTGACGATGGGAACAGGAGCCAATCATTGACATGTGAAAGACAGTTTAGTTATAGCTTAGATTTAGAAATGAATCCTTATTGGACTAAATGGAAATGTATGATTATTTGACCAATGGCAACGTTGGAAGTGTTTTAGATGATTTTAACTTAGCTCGATTGTACAGAGAGAGAGAGGTGCTAATCTTTTCCTAATCTTTTGCTAAGAAGCGACCACATTTCGATCATTCTCATTTGTGTGCTCATTCTATTCTATCTTTTTTATTGCTTAACCTTCTGATGCTGAATGCTGATCCCTTAGACATTGCTTTCTAATGGTTCGGATATCTTAGAGTCCCCATTTCTGAACCAGTCCCTTTCATGGTCCGTCCTGATGCTGACTGAACAGATGTCCAACTGATGAAGATAATTGCAGATTGCTGATCCATACTGAGGAGAGGAATAACAAAATGCTATTGTTCTTCTTGTGAGTTTGCCTTTTTGTTTTAGGTTCCAACCGCTATTTTGATAGAGCCATAGTTAGATGTTTTTCCAAATTTATGTTGACAACATTTTTTGCATGAAGCCCAAACATGCTGTTCTAATCAGAAGGGTTGGTGAGGGAGGACACTAAAATGTTAAGAGGTTGCTATTAATAAATAATTGATGTTGCTCAGTTGCTGACTCTAGATGTATGCTATTTCTGTTGTGCAGTTGTTCTTGCTATTGGTTTGTACTGTAACTCTTGAGTGTGTAGTAATCCATGCATTAGTTAAATTGAGATTCTTTAGAAGGTTTGGTCAACCAGTGTTGTTTTTGTATGTAAACCACTTGATTTTGTGACTAAGGGCCAGATGTAGCAAAAAAAAAATTTGCGACTTGCAAATTGTGAGTCATACCGACTCGCAAAGTGCAACTCGCAAAAGTGCATGCAGAAAGGTGTCTCAGACACCTTCTGCGACTCGCTTTGGGGTCGCAAAGACCCACCTCATGAATATTAATGAGGTGGGTCGCAAATTGCGACCCCATAGCGAGTCCCTGCACTCACAGGGATGGTGGCCTGCTGGAGACAGCAGACCTCCATGTCTGTGACTGCTTTTTTTAATAAAGCAGTTTTTTTTTTTTTTTATTGCAGCCAGTTTTCCTTAAAGGAAAACGAGTTGCAATTCAAAAAAATACTGAACCCATTTGGTTTCATTTTTTCAGAGTAGGCAGTGGTCCATTGGACCACTGCCTGCTCTGAAAAAATATTTTCAGCGACATTCACAAAGGGGAAGGGGTCCCATGGGGACCCCTTCCCGTTTGCGAACGCGTTACCACCCACTTCAAGTGGGTGGTAACTGCAAGTTGGTTTGTGACCGCTTTCGCAGTCACAAAGCAACTCAGCATGGCGATGCGGTCGCAAATAGGAAGGGAACACCCCTTCATATTTGCGAGTCGAAATCACATTTTGCAAAATGTGATTCTGCATCGCGATGGCCGTTTTGCATGTCGCAAACTGCGTTGCTACATCTGGCCCTATGTTACGTGATGTTAGCATTGTTAATGAAGGGAAATAAACCTTCTAACTTTTACATAAAGGTGTGGTTATTCATGGCCAAAGGATTCATGTTGCGTGAGATTAATGACTCCAAAGATTATTGGTATTGCTGATTGATATTGTTGATGATTTGTATTGAAATTGAGTCTTATGAGTGGAACTTACTCTAAGCGCAGTCAAAAGGACCATCGAACCGCTAACGCATCCCCTTATAAATTAAAGATAAGAAACTAAGGCCATCATTATGACATTGGCGGTAAGTGCCGCTTACAGCCATGCTGACACCAGCCAACATACCGCGGCAGTATACTGCTACGGGTATTATGACCCACACATAGAAATCCACCACTATACAGACACACGCATAAGTCCTCCAGCCCAAAGGTCAGTGATAAACTGGCGGTACCAAAACCCACACCGTTACACCAACAGAAATACGCCCACAGCATCATGACCCATGAATCACTGCAGTGGTCATTCAACTGCGGTAAACCATTGGCGGTACAGACTGCCGTGCTCAAAATACACACACACATACAAAATTACACCACATTGGACAATTCAAACTACACACACCTGAAACACATACACACACCACACCCACACCAATATAAAACACACACCCATACTACCCACAGCCCTTTACGACCCAAAGAATTAGGCAAGTGAGAGAGAGACAAGCCAGGAGCACCCACTGAATCATAGCCACAAAACACCAATACCCATACACCATCCACGCACCCCACAGCACACACCCCACACACACCACTCACACTACACCCATGGCACTACAAAGACACAGAGGAGGAGCTAAGGGTCATGGTGGAGGAAGTCCTCCGGGTAAAGCCACAGCTATTCGGATCACAGGTGCAGCAGACGTCCATTTCTAGGAAGATGGAGCTATAGGGGAGAGTCATGGAGGGGGTCAACGCCGTGGGACATCACCCCAGAACAAAGGATGACATCAGGAAGAGGTGAAACGACCTACGGGGGAAGGTGCGTTCCGTGGTAGCAAGACACCAGATAGCTGTACAGAGGACTGGCGATGGACCCCCGCCTCCTCCCCCACAACTAACAACATGGGGGGAGCAAGTCTTGGCGATCATGCATCCTGAGGGCCTGGCAGGAGTAGCAGGAGGACTAGACTCTGGTAAGTCAAACCATATGACTTTATCCCCCCCTACCTGCTTGCCATCACAAACACCTACCCCTGCCCTCACCCCCATCACTCCACCACCTCACATATACCCCACCATCACAATCCACCCATCCCAATACCAATCCCTGCATGCAACACCAATGCATGGACCCTCATCACAGACCTGTATGGACACCCATCACCACAGCATGCAAAATAGTGACAATCACTTAGCCAACCAAATCACAACTCACACAAGCCAAAGCTGCCTTGGTAATAACAACTATAGAGGGAAACATGCCCATGCAGAAGATGTCACACGCAGAAACAATAACACTGCATTTACATCCCCACAGGACCCTCACACAACGTCACCGGAGAGGAGGTACCAGCCACATCCAGCCCCCCCCCCCCAGAAGAAGCCCACAGTGATGACAGCAGCTCTACACTCCTGGATCAGGATGACCAACCTGGCCATCAGAGACCTCTGGACAGTCGGTGACCCATCCACATTCCCAAACCACCACAGAGCCTCCCCCCACAGGAAACACCAGCACAGCACCCAACCAGCGGCCCATCCCTCTGTCCCCAGGACCTCAGCAGTGTGTCCACCACTACAGGGAACCCAGGCAACCCCACAAACACAGGACGATTAGGGAGGGGGTCTGTGGCACGGGGCACACGGTTCAAGGGAAAGAGGAACAGGACAACAGGGAAGCTGAGAGGACTGCTGTACGACAGGAGGAGGACAGGCCCAGGGAACCGACTCTCCACGAGGCACTCACCAACATCCAGGGAGAATACCACCATTCCCAGGAGACCATGGGCCAGATACTGGCCAAGCTGCAGGAGACCCAGCGGCTGCAGGAGGGACAGTACCTGGGGATCAGTGCGGACCTGAGGGACATCCACACCACCCTGGTCACCATTGCAGGGGTGCTGACAGACATGGCCAACACCATTAGGGAGGCAGTGGCTCACCATCGGGCCCCTGACACTAGCCACACCGAAGAACAGCCCTCCACCTCCGCTGACGCTAGTGGACAGGAGGCCCCGCCACAGGAACAACAGGCCACCAGCACCCCACCCCCTGCAGAAGGAGAACCAACACGCAATAGGTCCTTGCGATCCAGGCAGAAGCCAGAGAACATTGTCAAGACCCCCGCCACAAAATAAGACTCTCCTGATTGTCACCCTTGTTTCCCACTCTGTCACCCTGTCCACCTTGAACTGCCATTGCTCCACTTCCTATGCCCCCTTGGACAATGCACCTGTGATACCAATAGACTGGACTCTATGCTGGACATTTCTCCACCATCAACCCAGCCCAATGCAATACTCCCTACACATATTATCACAGAAATAAACACCCTTGGAACTAATACAAGTATGGAGTCTGTCAACTGATTGAAATATGTATTACTTAAACAAGCTGTAAACATTGCAATTCAAATGTACAGTTATATTTACATAGGAGTGACCTGTAGTGGGAAGCAGTAAACACACCAGGGGCCAGAGTGGGGCGCAGATATCTGAAAATAGAGATGCCAAAGGGTACAGTAAGTGGCCATAGAAATAGGGAAATCAGGCTGCCATGCACAATATCCAACACAAAACTGCAATAGAAGGTGAAGTTACAGTGTCTTACTTGTGTGTCACTGGAAGTACTGTTGAATTATTGTAGTTCTGTTGTCCACATCCTCTTCCTCTGCCTCCTCTTCATCACTGTCCACAGGCTGCACCACTGCCACACGACCATCTCCAGGCTCATCCTCCTGCAGAAAAGGCCAGGTTGTACAACATGCAACATGCAACGATGATTTGGCACACCTTCTTGGGTGAGTAGTACAGGGATCCACCTGTCAGATGGAGGCACCGGAATCTGGCCTTCAGGAGGCCAAAGGTGCACTCAATGATCCTCCTTGTTTGCCCATGTGCCTCATTATAACGTTCCTCTGCCCTTGGCCTGGCATTCCTCACTGGAGTCAGTAGCCATGAGAGGTTGGGGTAACTAAAGTCACCTGCAAATATCAAGGGATACCTGGTAGCCACACACTCACCCTTAGGGACAGCCCCACACTCAAATACCTACTTCAACTGGGTGGGGACCATGGGCTCACCTATTAGCCACACTCGGTGCCTCTGGAGTTGAGCCATCACATATGGGATGTTGCTATTCCTCAAGATAAAGGCATCATGCACAGAGCCAGGATACTTTGCATTGACATGGGAGATGTACTGGTCCGCCAAACACACCATCTGCACATTCAGAGAGTGAAAGCTCTTTTGATTTCTGAACACCCATTCATTTCTCCGGGGGGGGGGACAAAGGCAATATGTGTGCCATCAATGGCACCAATAATGTTGGGGATATGTCCCAGTGCATAGAAGTCAGCCTTCACTGTGGCCAAATCATCCACCTGGGGGAATACGATGTAGCTGCGCATGTGTGTCAGCAGGGCAGACAACACTCTGGTCAGCATGTTTCCGAACATAGGCTGTGACATCCCTAATGCCATGGCCACTGTCGCTTGGAAGGAACCACTTGCCAAGAAATGGAGCACTGACAGGACCTGCACTAGAGTGGGGATGCCTGTGGGGTGGCGGATGGCTGAGATCAGATCTGGATTCAATTGAGCACACAGCTACTGGATTGTGGCCCTATCAAGTCTGTAGGTTAGGATAATTTGCCTGTCCTCCATTGTTGCCAGATCCACCAGAGGTCTGTACACAGAGGGATGTCTCCATCTCCTAATCATCCTCAGTGGTTTAACTCTAGGTTGAAAAATGGTGAGCAGAAGGTGAGATTCAAACATATACTCTGATTAATATGCAATTTCTGTTATACAGAAACAGTATAAGACCTAGTAAGTGAGTTGATGTGTCTATGTCTGATGTGACGTAGTTAGGTGCCATGGCCTGTGCCCCCCTGAAATGGCAGCTGCCTGACCTGTGAGGAGGGACAGGTGGAAATGAGGTAATTCTGCTGGCGTTGTGCGCCGTTGCGGTCGGCAGTCGACGACCGCTGTGCAACACCGCATTGGTTATCATTGGGGCCTACGGGTTCCAGGAGCCAATGGCGATGTACGCCGGCGGTGACGGTATGCACCGCCACGGACATGACCGCCATTTTCTATCTGTTCACTCACTTGCTACCTGACCTTCAACAGGAGAGGACCTACACTGCAAGTGCTGCTGTGACCTGTGTCTGGAAGCGACCATGACTCAAGTGTCTGGGGAAAGGGCCCCTGCCTTCACTTCGGGGGAGTTGGAGAGACTGGTGGATGGGGTCATACCCCAGTACCCTTTACTTTATGGTCCTCCAGACCAACAGGTGAGTACACTGTGAGCATGATGCGTGGGCCATGAATGTACGGAGTCCTGTGTGTGTAAGCCTCGTGTGGGGGGGGGGGCTGAGGGGTCCTGGGCAGAGTGCTACATGTATGGTGGTCAATTTCTGTGCAGAAGGGGATGGGAGGGATATGGTGGGCCATGAGTATGACAGTCCGGACGGTATGACTAATACCTTTTCTGATGTATTTTTCCTGAAGGTGAGCGCCCATCAGAAACAGGGTATTTGGCGTGCAATCACCAAGGAGGTGCGGACCTGGGGGTCTTTGACAGGCGGAGCACCCACTGCAGTAAATGGTGGGAGGTCCTGCGCCGCTGGGCAAGGAAGGGGGCGGAAGCCCAGCTGGGGCTGGCCTCCCAACGAGGAAGGGGTGCTCGTTGTACCCTGACCCCCCCTGATGTTCCACATCGTGGTGGTGGCCTATCCGGAGTTGGATGGGCGCTTGAAGGCATCACAGCAGCCACAAGGGGGTGACTACAGATTCAGATTCTTGACTTTGCGTGCGATAAGGTGTTACCTGGGTGGGGGATGTGGGCTGTGTGTGCCCCTAGGCCAGGGCGAACATGACAGGGTAGGTTCCATGATGGGCAAGCTAAGATGCACTCCAACCACAATAATGTTAGTGGGCATCTACTACTGGGCAGGGTGCTGTGGGTTTCAGGTGTGCAGCTAATGGCATTAGGAATTGTACCCCTGGGCTGGTAACTAGCATTGTTACTGGTAGTACATGGCCTAGTGCATAGGGCTGTTTCCTGTGAGTTATGTACGCCAACGGTAGTGTTGTTGCTGGCATTGACCAAGTGTATCCTCTGTCTCACACCCCCCTTTTTGTTTTGTCACCCAGTTCTTGTGTGCATCAGCATCATCTGGCGGAGGAGCAGAGGCACCGGCGACGGAGGGAGCTGCATCCCACATGGGCCTGGAGGCCGAATCCACCAACGGTGAGGGCACCAGTGGGACGGAGGGCGAGGGGAGCACCACAATGGACACATAAGGGGACAGTACCAACAGCAACTCCTCCTCCGATGGAAACTCCTTGGCGGTGGCGGACACCTCTGTGGCCACCCCAACTACAGGTACAGCCGCCACCCCGTACTAGCACCGCCCTCCAAGAAGCCCCTCAGCATGTTTCCTGTGCCCGCTCACCTAGGAGGGTGGGCATCTCCTTCGCCCAGGCACTTTAGGCCCTGCCCCAGTCAGCCCTGCTGCCCTCAGTGAGGAGGCTATTGACCTCCTGAGATCCCTCTCTGTTGGGCAGACAACCATACTGAATGCCATCCAGGGTCTAGCAGGGCATTTTCAACAAACAAATGCATACCCGGAGGGCATTCACTCTGGCGTGGTGGCCCAACAGAGAGCATTCCAGGCTCTGGCCAACTCTCTGATGGCAGCATTTGTCCCTGTCTCCAGCCTCCCCCCTCCAACTTCCTCTACCCAGTCCCAATCCACTCAACCCCAGCCTCGCCCAAGCATACCTTCAGACCAGCATTCACCCAAATCAACACACAGAAGTGGCTCAGGCAAACACAAGCATCACACTTCATCCCACAGGCACTCACACAAGCATCATCCAGATGCAGACACACCAACATCCACTGCCTCCACTGTGTCCCACTCCTCCTTGTCTTCCACCTCCCTCCCAGTAGCATCTCCACTCACACTTGCATGCACTACATCCTCATCCCCTACCTCCATCAACAGCATGCCTATCACTACACGCCCCTCACTGGCAGTCACCACCCCCACATCCATGCACACGTCCCCTGTGTCCTCTCCCACTGTGTCTGTGACTCCTCCTCCCAAAGTACACAAAGGCAAGCACACAGACACCCAACAGCCATCCACCTCATAACAGCATCCAGCCCACGCACCTGAACCCAAACACACCAGACTGACACCTCCTCCAACAACTCCCTCTTCCTCCACTCCCAAACCTTCTCCCTCTGCCCGCCCCAGTGTCCCTAAGAAGCTTTTCCTCACCACCATTGACCTAGTTCCTACCCCTCCCACCCCCCGTCCTTCACTTCGGGCCAGGGAGGCCAGAACCCAGCCTAGCACCTCAGCCACCCAGTCCACGGCTACTGTGGTTTCTGCAGCTACTGCAGGTGTGAGAGGCTCCAAGGAGGCACCCATCAGCACAGCCAGTGTGCCAGCACCACCTGCCAAGAAGGGGCCGCCACCTAGCAAGGGCAAGAAGGGGCCGCCAGCCAGCAAGGGGAAGGAGACACCACCAGCCAGCAAGGGGAAGGAGGCACCACCAGCCAGCAAAGGGAAGGAGGCACCACCAGCCAGCAAAGGGAAGGAGGCACCACCAGCCAGCAAGGGCAAGAAAAAAACACCAGCTGGCAGAAGCAAGGAGGCACCACCATCTGCCAAGGGCAGGAAGGGGCACACAACACCAGCCATGGCACTTCAGTCCGAGGCTGCAGGGGAAGGGCTGGAGTCTCCCCCCACCACTTACAGCACCGCCACCGGCACTGCGGCCAGCACCGCCACCTGCACCGCCACCTGCATCGCGGCCTGCAGCAACACTGCCAGCAGCAGCAGCCCCAGTGGGCAGCCGTCCGAGGCTGCAGGGGAAGGGCTGGAGCCTCTCCCCACCACTGACAACACCGCCACCTGCACCGCGGGCAGCAGCACCACTGCCAGCAGCAGCAGCCCCAGTGGGCAGCCGTCACCGCCGGCGAGCAGTGTGTAGTAGTGACTACATGGGCTGCAGTGCGTCCTGGCCCATGCAACACCTGTCAGTGTGACAACCAGGTGAGAGACTGTGACCTTGCCCCTTCCAGGATGAAGCACACTGGGCACAAAGCCCCTTCCAGAACCAGTGGAAGAAGGCATCCACTCACCCCCTCCTCAGCAGGATGAAGCCCACTGGGCACAAAGCCCCCTCCAGAACCAGTGGAAGAAGGCATCCACTCACCCCCTCCTTGGCAGGATGAAGCACACTGGGCACAAAGCCCCCTCCAGAACCAGTTGAAGAAGGTATCCACTCACCCCCTCCTTGGCAGTATGAAGCACACTGGGCACAAAGCCCCCTCCAGAACAAGTGGAGAAACCACCCACTTGAGAGACTGCGGCCTTGCACTCCCCAGGACCAAGCAGTGGGCAAACCACCCACTTGAGAGACTGTGGCTTTGCCCTCCCCAGTACCAAGCTGTGGGCAAACCACCCACTAGAGAGACTGTGGATTTGCACTTCCCACGACCAAGCAGTGGGCAAACCACCCACTAGAGAGACTGTGGCCTTGCACTCCCCAGAACCAAGCAGTGGGCAAACCAGCCACTAGAGAGACTGTGGCTTTGCACTCCCCAGGACCAAGCTGTGAGCATGGAGCCCCCTCCAGGCCAGTGGCATTGTACCATCTTCCGGCTGAGGTGCCCCTCATTCCCCGTCCCCCTGAGGTGCCTGTGTTTTTTCGACCTGATGCCCCTGCAGTGTTCTCTCCGTATTGAGGCAGGAGTCAAGTGTGGCCTTGGCCTATGTGTTATGGCCCCGTGGGCCACGGACATTTTGGAGTGGGCATTGTCCCTCCTTTTGTATACATTGTACATAATGTTTAATGATTTAAAGACGTATTTATCTAAAACTGTACTATTACACTCATTTTATTCCATTCCTTTTGTCCTTTCATTATTCCTGTGGGTTACAGGGTGTTTATGTAATGTTATTGCATCTGTTTGCGTGTATGGTGTTGGGGGTGATGTTGGGGGTGTTGTGTGTTGCATGTGTATGTCACTCTCTTTTTCCTCCCCCCTCCCTTGTGTGCTTGGTGCAGTACTCACCGTGGTCGTCTTCGCCGGCATTCGTGTTCCTGGTGTATGAGGAGGTACACCAGCATTGGAAAAATGTGCAGTTCGGGCTCCATGGTGTCGTGGTTCTTCCTTGAGTGTCGAGAGGTGAGTCGTTTCCCTTCAGTGTACTGTTTTTGCCGTGCTTTGATGGCATTGGTACCGCCCCGGAAAAGGTGGCGGATAGGCCTGTTCTAATGCTATGGGCGGTACATTGTCTTCCGCTGTGGTGTTTGTTGCTACCACCGTGGCGGTCGGTGTATTAAAGTGGCTGTCTGTGTTGGCGGTTTCCGCCGTGGTCATGATTCCATTTATTTTTACCTCCGGCCTGTTGGCGGTTTTACCGCCGCTTTATCACCGACTGCCAGGGTTGTAATGAGGGCCTTAATAAGGTCAGACACGTTAACAGAAATTGTAGCAGAGTAGGATGGTTATGTCTCATTAAGAGGCCACCACAAAGCTCCCCTTACAAAATAAATAAAAGAGTAAAATGGTTACGGCTCCTTAAGAGGCCACCATAAGGTAACCACCCTTATGACAACACAAAAGTTATTCTCTTAGAAATATAACAGAGCAGTATGGTTACGTTTCCTTAAGAGCCCATCATATGATCCTTTTGTTTTCCAGAAGTGGCAGCAGGACAGGTAGATTCCATAGAAATGATAATAGAGTAGATTGGTCACGTCTCGTGTCACAAGGTTTCCCCAGAAGTGGTAAAAGAGTTGGATGAATAGCTCCCTTAAGAGATCAAATATAATTCGCAGATTTGGTGAGTGAAATTGATAAAGGTTACGATTTTCAGATTCAATGATACAAAGTGGAGAGAAAATGTGTCCCTAAGAAACTACTATGACTTTCCCAGAACCTTGGAGCTTGCCAATGCTTGTTTGAGGTTGTTCTTGGCGTTCTAGTGACAGTGTGAATGTAATAGGTTTTGCGCTTGCACAGCTGAAGCAAATTGCAGGTGAATTGTGATGTTTGTGAGGGTTTAAGGAGTTTACGTTCTCCAAATGAAGTTGTTGAAGGAGTTTGCGTACTCCGAAGTGTGAAAGTTGGAAAGTCGTCGAACTTCACATGTGTGTGGCGCTTTGTGCTAAATAAATGTCCACGTGGTTGTTGGTAGATGGACCCTGTGTGGTCTAAAACTCCGGAGTATTGAAAAGTGTATGAGACGCTTGGTTTGTTGATGTAATTTGTCTGGTTTAATAGGTCAATCGGGCATGGTTGACAACCTTGAGAGTGCGTGTTAAAGTGAGTGAAAGGTTTTCGATTGGGATTTGACGAGTCCTATGTGCACCAGGACAGACCCACTGATCAGTTGAGAATGCAATTTGCAAGTTGAATTTTGCTTGCGAGCCAGGGAAACTGAGAAAGAAAAAGTAGCTTCTAGAACGAAAGGCCGTCAGTGAAAAATCCATACGGTTTCTGAAGCAATTGTGTTAACCTACCTGTAGTAAACAGACAAATTGGGTTTTTGATTGTACTTAGCGCTTGCAATATTTTCCATTAGTTTTCTGTGAAATTGAATTGAGGAGGGCAAGCCGAAAGACTTTGTCAGCTGCTGTATGTGTGACTGTGACATCATTGGAGGCACACTGGGATAGGTCGGTTGGTAAGAAGGGTCATGCATCGATTGGTGGACAACCATGAAGCGTCATTGGTTGGAAAGGTTGGGGAAATGGATTTTGGGATTGAAAGTCACTTCCTGATTTGATTGAAAGTAGCGTAAAATTACAGAGATGACGTTTTTCAAAGCTTTAAAGAGTGCCTTAAGGGGAGATACGTATATTTCAACCAGAAAAGGAAAATCACACCACCAGAAGGTACACCCGCCTATATTGTATTTGAAGCAGGGTGCTGCGCCATGTCTTTGGCTGAAACAATGGTGCAAAGAGACAGAGAGAGATGGGAGCTTAGCATGTCCTGCCCATGGAACATTTAATTTGAGGAGCTTAAACAATTTGAGGAAAGAATTGTATGATTTGAAACCTCCACCGACACCAGCACAGTTTGGAACTTTAGTAATTTGGGAATTAGTAGCCAGACAATAATAGCAATTGAAATTTGAGAGGAGAATGAGAAAAGCTGAAAAGACACTAGCAAAGACTACATGGGGTAGTGAATAGAAATTTTGGAGAACTCTTTCCTGCAATCACACAGGAGAACGGGAACGAGGCTAGAAAGAGTTATAGAAAGAGGGATTCTTATGCTTCGGATGACAATTAGCAGAAATCCACAGAATCTAGGAAGTCTTTGACACACGAAGGAAGAGTCAAATGATGATGAATTAATTTTACAGTTATTGAGAACTCGTCCCCCGCCATATGCAGCACATGAGAGAAGTTCAAGCACCAGTGTAGACCCACCAGCCCCGATATCAGTTGAATCGACCCAGAGCCAGCTACAGGTTATTCTTAGTGCTCCAGTTACTTCGGTAATTCAAAGGCCCATGGCACAAAAAGAGATTCCCAGAATTTACCCAGATGTACCTATTGTAGACACTGCAACAAACTTGATAGTGCTGACAGGACACGTTTACCAGAAGCCAACACTGGTCCAGATAGAGTCAACCCCTGAACATGATGTCCCTGATTCAGACAATCCTGAGACACACCTACACAACAGGATCACAGACATAAATGTCCACTTTGACAAGCCAAAATACAGGAATAATGCACCCACAAGACCCAAATTCCTGGCCAAGTCCAGCTGCAGAGTCAGTACAAGTTACCATAGGTCCAGTCATACCGTTGTTCGCCCAGGGAAATAACGAGAACAGTGAGCAGAAAACTCTGAACCCGAATACAGAAAGGGAGAGATATAACACACATGCAAGAATGATAACTCCCATGAGACCAACAGTTAATGGAACAGGTCCGTTAATTGATTTAAGTCCTTTCAGGACTCTTCCAAATAATGAGGAGAGGTCATACATAGGTCCAAATCCAAGCATGGTGATACCACAAACCATGAACTTAACATTACAGCAAGTGCCAGGTGTAAGTCACAACAATGTTACATTACAAGGTTTCACAGCTCAGCAGTTAACTGAATGGTTAGAGAGGTTGAGTAGCACTCAAGGAGATCCTAGCAGAGGAAGTGCCCTGAATTTGACCAGGATTAGATTAGAGGCAGAAGACCTATTTGAGGGAACAATGGGGTTAGACAGGATTGACACATTCAGAGAAGATGAGTTGTGTTACTTGTGCAAGCTGATTAATAACAAAGCAGGAATTGTACATCAGAAATTTGCAGACCTAGCAGAAAAATATGACATAGAGATTAAGAAAACAACGCCCTTGAAGAGGAGTTACAGATTAGATTTTGATGCCAAGGATTTTGAAAACATGAGAGTCCCAGGAATGAAAATTCACCTTAGAGAATTAATTCAGAGCAGTCAAACATGGGGAGCATTAGACAAATGGGAAGGCAGATGGGTGAAGAAAAGAGTCAAGAAGAAAAGGTATTCTGTGAATCA
This sequence comes from Pleurodeles waltl, assembly GCF_031143425.1. Classification (NCBI taxonomy): domain Eukaryota; kingdom Metazoa; phylum Chordata; class Amphibia; order Caudata; family Salamandridae; genus Pleurodeles; species Pleurodeles waltl. The sequence goes on along the minus strand of NC_090440.1, from coordinate 655,324,832 downwards.
TACTGCAAATGTGCAGCAGATGAAGGACCCAGTGAAAATTCTACCAATGAGAGAGATTCCAGGAGGGAATTTTGTCCATGTCCCTTGAAGCAGAAGTGCCATCCTGTCATTTACAAATGATTATCCCCGGTTGAGAGATAAGCCAGCAGAATGGTACCAGCAGACAGACAGGTTTGTGAAGCTCGCCAAATGCCTGTGGGAGGATTTGAACACCCTGTTAGAGATGATAGTCCCAGCAGACGTATGGATTGAATGCAAGAGGAGTGTAGATTGGCCGACAAGAGAACCTCAGAGAGGTCCAGTAACAGGCGCACCATCTCCTGACATAATGAAATATTACTATAAGGTAAATGAATTTTTTAAAACAATAATTTTGTCCAAGAATATTGACTAGCATAGAATAGACAGGACAGCCCAGGAAGCAAAAGAGTCAATACATGCCTAGCACAGGAGATTGTTGCAGGCATTCAAGCATTACATTGGTCCAGAAACAATTGAGCTGAAGGACATGATTCTTTTTCTGTTCAGATTTGTTGAAGAATTGAGACCAGAAACCAGATGATTATGTCATTTGATCTGTTGGCAAGGGAGGCAGATTGATGAAGTATTGCAGTATGCAAAGTACTGTAGTGATGAGATAGAGCTGAAGCAGAGAAAGTTGAAAGAAAAGGCAATGATGAGGCAGATTAAGGAGGCACAAACAGGAATGCAGGGAAGTTTTCCGCAACAGCAGCAGCAGGGAATCGTGGTGTTTCAGAATCAAGCAAGAGGTAGAGGTCGTGGTGGAATAGGAAATGTGAGCTGTAGTTCTTATTTGAATACTGTTGTGGTTCAGAATGATGTGCAAGGAATGAAGAGATTGTTGCCATGTCACACTTGCCAAGGCCTCAGACATTGGAAACGGGAGTGTCGGATGTTAGGCCAAGAAGGTGTTGTTCAGCAAATAAGCGGAATCAATTATTTTCCAAATATGAGCGAACCGAGAATGAGAGGTCACAATCCACATTTTCAAAACAATGTGAATCAGGCATAGGGTTTTCAGCTCATACAACAGATGCAAATGCCACATTTGCAGATGCTCCAGTCGCACCAAATGCAACCGCAAGTTCAAATGGCACCTAGACAGCAAATCCCTCAAGCCCCAATGGAGCAGCAGCATGTGATGCTTCCTCAGCAGGTCACAGGTCAAAGGTTTAATCAGAATAATAACACAGTGCACCAATTCCCATTACACAATGAGGATGACACAAACTATAATTGGGTAAGTGAGAGTTTGGATGAAGAGGAAGGTGTGTGATATAATAAATCCAGAGCCACACTTCATAAGATCGTAAGAAGATCTTTATTGGTTGCAGCATCCACAGGATACACTCACTTCCTATATTCCAATGTTCATAAGCAGGAAGTTAAACTAGTATTCTAACCACATGTATCAGACTGTATCACTCAAGAAATAAAGTTCCAGCTTTTTCAGGATGCCAGGAAGTAAATCCAACAGTACAGGAAGTTGTTCCACTTTTTCCGACCTTTATCGACACTCTAGATGCGCAAGAGCAACGCGTGAGAACTGACGCTCCTGTCAGCCTCACAAGTCGGATACTGACGCTCGCGACGACATGCTTGATCCGAAGGTCTGAAATGACACGCTCCTTTTAATGCGCGCGAAACGCTCGAGCTACAGTGAGTTCAAATTCTAAATGATGAGTTCCTCTGAATGCGCGCGCTCGTTTCCTCCGATCCTAGCGAAAAAGCAATAAATTGTAGTATTTTGGCACAGATGGAAGTACCACATTAAGAAAAACATGGCACTTCCTGTCCTCACGCTGTGCCTCACCGAAGTAACGAAAGAAGTCCGAAATCCTCGTAACTATGAAGATGGCAATAGTACATCACACGCTGGGTTCACTGGCTGGTGGATGCTGCAGTCACTCGTCGCCACTGATATAATAAGTCCAGATCCACACTTCACAAGATCGTAAGAAGATCTTTATTGGTTGCAGCATCCACAGGATACACAACAGGCTCTCTCCTCTCTTCTCCTCTTCTCCACTTCTCCCAACCGCCTTCCTCAGAATCCTGTGTTCCTCCACCTTCTAATCTCTGACATCATTAGTCAGGGATCCAAACCACAGCGGTGTGTTAACAGCTTCACTAGAGGTAGATCAGAAAGGTCTGTATGTGAAAGGAAAGGTAATGGGTCACAAGGTCTAATTTTTGGTCAACACAGGAGCAACACGTTCTGCAGAAGTTCCAAACCTGCCCCTTTCAGGGAAAACAGTCCAGATTGTAGGAGTCGCAAATCATTATTTGACCAACTCCATTCCAGAACCAGTTCAGGTTAAAATTGGCCACTTTAAAGGATTCCACACATTCATAGTTTGTGACTCGAGTCCGGTATCCTTACTAGGAAGGGCCTTGCTATGTAAGACCAGATGTTCAATTACTTGCTCCATTGATGGAATTGCAATTCAGACAAACAGTGATGATGAAGATGACCTGACCCCAGAAACAGACTGAGACACAGTAAATGAGGAGTACCCTTTGATCAGCTTCTTTCCAATGTTCACAGTGAGAGATCTTCCTTCAGGTTTACAGGGAACAGTTAAAATGAAAGTGTGGGATTTTACAGGAAAGGCAATTGGTCTAATAAAAGGAGTTGAGTCAGTTAAGGTCCCTTTCATGCAAAATGCGATTTTCCCCCAGATTCCCCAATACCATATGATGCAGGACACAACTGAAGAATTGCACCCATAATTGCAGAATTTGTAAATCAAGGAGTTTTGAAAGAAGTGTTGAGCAGTCCATGTAATTCACTGATAATGGGATTGCAAAAGCCCTGTGAGAAATTTTGAATTGTTCAGGATTCGTTGCCCCGTAGTGCCAAAATCAGCAGTGATTTTGTTTCAGATCCCATGCAATGCTGAATGTTTCACCGAAATAAACCTGGCACAATCATTCTTTTCTGTACCTCTTCATGAGGACAGTCAATTTATTTTCTGTTTCAATTTTTTGGATTGAGTCTACTCTTGGTGTAGAATTCGTCAAGGGTTCTAAGAGTCACTTTCTATTTTCAACCAGATCTTGAAAAAGAACCTGGAGGCCTTGGAGATGCCTTTACAGTCGACATTGGTACAGTACATTGATGATTTGTTGGTTGCATCAAAGACAAGGGAGGCACTCAAGTATGATACTATTACTGAATAGTTTATGGAAGAATGGACATAAAGTGTCCCTAGCGAAATTACAATACTGTCAGAAAGAAGTGAAATATTTGGGTCACCTAATTGAGAATGGAACTAGGAAAATCTCTAGAGAAAGGGTCACAGCCAGATTGCAGATTAATTCCCCAGCTACTCAGAGAGATGTCAGGATGTTTTTGGGAATGGTGAGCTACTGCCGCCAGTGGATTCCCAACTTTTCAGTAATTTGGAAGCCATTGCAGAAGCTGACTCACAAAGACATCACTGATCCCTTAGTTTTAGATCACGCCTGTATGAAAGCATTTTCGGAGTTGAGAGAAAGTGTGTGCAAAGCCCCGGCTTTGGGAATGCCTAACTACACAAAACCCTTCATGTTGTTCTATCATGAGCGTGATGCATGTTCTTTGTCTGTCTTGACTCGAATCCATGGCAGTGTAAACCACCCAGTAGCATATGTTTCAGCCACTTTGGACCCAGTTGCAGCACCTTTAACAAGCTTTCAGCATTCAGTAGCAGTGGTTGGACTGAGCCTCACTCAGAGTGAGAGCATGTGATGGGACATCCTTTAACAGTCATGGTCCCTCACTCCATTGAAGTTTTACTCACCTGAACCAAAACACAGTATCTTACAAATGCCAGGCTGACTCATTGTGAAACGGTCATCCTGGGGGCCCCTAATGTGTCACTCAAAAGGTGTACAGTGCTTAACCCAGCACCTTACTCCCAAAAGAGAATATTGAAATTGACAAATTGAAAGAAGTTGAACATGACTGTCTGGAAGTAACTGATTTGTGCACAAAACCGAGACTTGATATTATAGATACCCGATTGGAGGAAAATGACCAAATCATTTTTGTTGATGGTTCCTGTTTAAGAGACAGCATGGGAACAATAAGAGCATGATATGCTGTGTGCAAAATTTCTGGTATACGTGAAGCATCCTGGCTTCGAGGAGTATATTCTGCACAAGTGGCGGAAGTGGTAGCCCTTACTAGAGGAAGCCATGTTTCTGCACAGCTTAAACTTATCTATAAGGACAGTCAGTATGGATTTGGGGTAGTCCACAATCTTAGCCAGCTGTGGTTACAGAGAGGTTTCTTGACAGCTTCTGGTTCACCAGTCAGGAATGGTGAGAGAATTCATGAGTTGTTACAAGCTATCAAAATGCCTGAGAAGATTGCTGTGATGAAATGCAGTGCAGGTCTGAAATCACAAGATTTTGGGGGTCATTACAACCCTGGCGGTCTTTGACCGCCAGGGTTGTTTTGGCGGATTTCACCACCAACAGGTTGGTGGTGAAATCCTAGGGATTGCGACTGCGGCGGAAGCGCTGCGGTCACACCGCCGGGACCGGCGGTTTCCCGCCACTTTTGTCCTGGTGGGAGTAATCCGCCAGGGCAGCACTGCTAGCGCTGCCCAGGGGATCACGAGTCCCCCTCCCGCCAGCCTTTTCATGGCGGTTTGCACAGCCATGAAAAGGCTGCCGGAAAGGGGAGTCGCGGGGCCCCTGGGGGCCCCTGCACTGCCCATGCCACTGGCATGGGCAGTGGAGGGGCCCCCTGCCACGGCCCCATGCAGCTTTTCACTGTCTGCTATGCAGACAGTGAAAAGTGTGACGGGTGCAACTGCACCCGTCGCACAGCCGCAACACCGCCGGCTCCATTTGGAGCCGGCTCCTGTGTTGCGGCTGAGATCCCCGCTGGGCCGGCGGGAGGAAACCAGGTCCCCAGCGGGGATCTCATAATGGCTGCGGTGAGAGTGCGGTCGAATAGGCGGCCGCCCGGCGGTCGCCGCCCGCCAAGGTCGTAATGAGGGCCTTTGTGTCAATGGGAAATGGATTTGTGGATCAAGTCATAAGGTTTTGTGCATTGAACTGTATATCATTCAAATATAAATGGGAATTGTTATCTGATGAAGACAAAATGTGCCCAAGTTATGCATTGCATTTTATAGATACTTTAGAAGAATTGAAAGCAATGCAGGATAATGTTGACAAAGATGAGAAGAAGAGTTGGGTAAAGTTAAAATGTGTTTAACATGAAGACGATGTTTGGGTTTCAGGGTAGGGACAAGTGGTCCTGCCTAATAGTTTGTTGACTCATATGGCTAGATATCATCGTCAAGCACGTGTTGGGAGGGATGCCATGATTCAAACGTTCAAGCAGTACTGTTCAATCCAAAGTTTAGAGAGGTTGCCGAAGCAGTTTTCCACCGTTGCGTCATTTGTCAACAGATGGACATAGGTAAAGGGACAATGGTCAATTTGAGCCACATTGGAAGAGTGGAAGGTCCATTTTGCAGAATTCGGATGGATTTCTTTGAGATGCCTGTGTGTGGAGGGTTGAGATATGTGTTGGTGATTGTTTGCATCTTTAGTCACTGGATCGAAGCTTACCCTACACGAAGAAATGACAGCAGTACTGTAGCAAAGTTACTGCTTAGGGAACAGATACCACTTTTTGGGTTTCGGTCTCTTTAGAATCAGATAGAGGAAGTTACTTCAACAATGAAGTCATTAAATTACTATGTTCAGCTTTAAACATTGAGCAGAAGTTGCATTGTATTTACTGCCTTGAAGCCTCAGGACTTCTGGAGCAGATGAATGGTACCTTGAAATCAAGAATGGCGAACATGTGTGTGTCCATGAATCTGAAATTGCCTGATGCACTGCTGTTACTTATGATGACAATAAGAAACACGCCCAAAAACAGGAATGTCACCTCATGAGATCCTCATGGGCAGAGCGATGAGGTTGCCAGTGGTTCCTGACAATGCTCTTGTGAACATGACAGATGATAAGATGTTGGACTACTGCAAAGGTGTGGCTGATGTGGTTCACTCTCATCAGGTGGAAGCCACCACACTGCATCCATCTCAAGATCAAAGCCACAACCTGAGAGCGGGAGATTGGGTTGTGATCAGAAAGCACGTGAGGAAGATCTGTTTGGAGGATCGTTGGAAAAGTCCTTACCAAGTAGTGATGATCACTACTACAGCTGTGAAGTACACTGGAGTTCAGAACTGGATCCATGCCAGCCATACTCGGAAAGAACAGTGTCCATTGGACCCCGAAGAAGAGTTGTTGAGAGTACCAGACCAACTCCAGAATTGTAAAGGGAAGAAGGAGAATCAGAGACTGAATCTGAGCAAACTGAAGCCAGTACAAACACTCCTGTGACAGACGAAGTGGAAGTCCTACAGGACAGTGACAGTGCACCGACCTCAACTGAGGTGTCAGGAGAGTCTAGTCAGAGGGGGGCTCTCCCAGATGGTCATGAAAGTCAGACAGAGCAAATGACAGATCCTGAGGGGGAAGGAGTTGAGGCGGATCAAAGCCAAAACGATCTGACTCCTCCTGAACCAGTCTCATGTACGTCAATCAAACAATCAGAGTATTTGTAAAGTGCACTACTCACCCGTAAGGGTCTTAAGGTGCTGAGGGGAGGGGGGCTGCTACTGCTGGCACAGCCATGTCTTGAGGTGTCTCCTACAGGTAAGTAGGTCCTGTGTCTGCAGCAGGTGGGTGGGAAAGTGTTCAACGTCTTAGCGGCAAGGTGGGAGAACGATATGCCACCGGCGGTCGTCCTATGGATGTTTGGGACGGTGGCGAGGGCAAGCTCAGCGGTGCGAAACTGTCAGGCCAGGATGTAGAAGGAGAGCTGTCTGTTGAGGTACTCTGATCCGGTGTTGTGCAGTGCCTTGTGAGCATGGGAGAGGAGTTTGAACGTGATTCTCTTGTTCGGGGGGAGCCAGTGTAGGTCTCTTAGGTGGGCTGTGATGTGGCAGTGGTGGGGGATGTCCAGGATGAGAAGTGCGGAGGCGTTCTGTATGCGTTGCAGTCTTTTCTGGAGCTTGGCAATGGTTCCTGCATGGAGGGCACTGCCGTAGTCCAGTTTGCTGCTTACGAGGGTTTGGGTGACTGTCCTTCTGGTTTCAGTGGGGATCCATTTGTAGATCTTCCGAAGTCTGCAGAGGGTGTTGAAGCAGAAGGAAGAGATGGTGTTGACTTGCTGGGTCATTGATAGTGATGAGTACAGAATGAATCCCAGATTGCGTGCGTGGTCGGTGGGTGTTGGTGCAGTTTCCAGTGTGGCAGGCCACCAGGAGTTGTCCCATGTGGTGGGAGTGGAGCTGAAGCTGAGGACCTCAGTTTTGTTGGAATTCAGTTTCAGGAAGCTGCTCTTCATCCATTCGGCGATGGCCTTCATTCCTTCATGGAGGTTGGTTTTGGTGATGGCGGGGTCCTTGGTGAGGGAGAGGATCAGCTGGGTGTCATCGGCATATGAGACGATGTTGAGGTTGTGAGATCGGGCAATGTTTGCGAGCGGATCCATGTAGATGTTAAAGAGGGTCGGGCCGAGGGACAATCCCTGGGGTACGCCACAAATCATTTTGGTGGCTTCGGAGCGGAATGGAGCGAGGCAGACTCTCTGAGTTCTGCTGGTGAGGAAGGAGGTGATCCAGTCCAGGGCTCTGTCACAGATTCCTGCGTCATTGAGGTGTGTGCATAGGGTGTGGTTGCAGACGGTGTCGAATGCGGCTGAGAGGTCAAGGCGGATGAGGGCTGCGGTTTCGCCATTGTCAAGTATGGTCCTGATATTGTCGGTGGCAGCGATGAGTGTGGTTTTGGTGCTGTGGTTGCTGCGGAATCTGGATTAGGATGGATCCACAGTGTTGTTCTCCTCAAGGAAACAGGTCAGTTGTTGGTTGACAGTTTTCTCTATGACTTTTGCCGGGAAAGGGGAGCAGGGAGATGGGAGATGGGCTGGAAATTCTTGAGGTCCTTCGGGTCCACCTTGGGTTTCTTGAGGAGGGTGTTGATCTTGGCATATTTCCAGCTCTCTGGGATTGTGGCAGTCTCAAAGGAACTGTTGATGATTTTCCGTAGTTGGAGTGCGATGACAGAGCTTGCTTTGTTGAAGATGTGGTGAGGCCAGGGGTCGGATGGTGAGCCAGAGTGAATGGTCTTCAGGATTTTGATGGTGCCGTTGTCGTTGACGTGAGTCCAGGCAAGCAGGAGGCTGGTGGGTAATGAGTCTGTGGTGTCGGTGGTTGACAGGGGGTCTGAGTCTTGAAGCTGTCATGGATGTCTGCGATCTTGCGGTAGAAGAAGGTGGCTAGGGAATCGCAGCGGTCTTGTGATGGTGGGATGACGTTGACGTTGGAGCCGGGGTTGGAGAGCTCCTTCACAATGTTGAAGAGCTTCTTATAGCTGTGTACGTTTTTGTCTATTAGTTCTTTGAAGGCGGTTCTCTTGGCGGTACTCTTGGTGGTGTCTGCGGATGGCATTCTTGAAGGCTGTGTGGTTGTCGGTGTCTGATCTTGGCGCTACTTCTTCGCGAGTCTTCGGCATGTTTGCTTGGATTCTTGGAGGTTGGCGGTGAACCAGAAGGCCTTTCTGTCAGTGCGTCTGTTAGAAGGTTTCTTGATCGGGGCAAGAGTGTTGGCACAGTCGTCGATCCATTGCCTGAGGTTTAAGGCTACTGTGTCAGTGTCGGTGGTGTCGATAGGTGGGTTCCAGGAGAGTGTAGTAATTAATTGGTCTTTGGTGACCTTGTTCAACCTGCGGTGGGGAATCCGTTGCGGGTGATGGTGTGCTGTGGGTTTCTCGAAGGAGAAGTGGATGCAGCGGTGGTCGGTCCAGTGGACTTCAGTGGTGTGGCTGAAGGAGACGTGTTTGCTGGCGGAAAAAATGGGGTTGAGCATGTGTCTTGTGGAGTGGGTGGGTGTTGTGACAAGCTGCTTGAGCCCAAGGTTGTCGAGGTTGTCGAGCAGGGTGGTAGAGTTTTTGTCATTGGTGTTCTTTAAGGTGGACATTCAGGTCCCCGAGGAGTATGTAGTCTGTGAATGCGAGAGCGTGCATGTTGATGACGTTGGTGATGGAGTTGCTGAACTGCTGTCGGAGGCTGGGGGGTCTGTAAATGAGGGTCGCTCTGTGGGTGGTGTTTGGGTCGGTGTGGATCTGGAAGTGCAGGTGTTCGGCGGTGCTGAGGGTGTCTTCGGTGCTGGTCGTGCTGCTACTTTAAGAGAAAATCCTGCAGGACAAAGAGAAAATCCAAGTCCGACGCTGAAAAGAGCATTGACGAGAGGTCCACTGAAAGGAGATAAGTAGCCGAAGTCACAAGCAACGAGAAAAGAAGCAATCACAGTGACAACAATTGAGGAAGAAGTAGACATGACAATGGAAGAAGATTTGAGTGATGGAGAAGTAAATGGAGATCGAAGATTGAGAAGAAAGAAAATTGTAAGTTGAAGGTATGCTGGTCCTGAATGGGCATATGCAACGACAAGTGAATGGCAGAGTGAATTTTTGTCTTTGTGTTTTGATCGAGACATTCCATATCAATATTTTGGCACTTGAAGGAAATCAATTAACTGACCTGTTGAAAACTGTAAACTGAGAAAAGTGCAAGAGAGACTATTGAATGTAACCGGAAAAGACTTTTGATAACCCGATTTGACAAGCAGCTAAACCAATTTTGACAAGCTACCTATTTTTGACAAAAGGTCCTGGAAGAAAGACTGAAAGCTGTAAATAAATGCTAAAGAAGGTTGAAGATGTGTTCTTGATTTTTGCTGCATAGTTATAATTTTCGTTTCGACTTTCTGATTCGTACCAGATCATTAGTAACCTTTGCCAACAGGGTAGGGAAAATAGGCCTTGTAAATACCTGGGTATTGGTTTGGCAATTGTATGTATGATATTGTGTTTGGTGTTGATTGTGAGCAAGACTTTTCTTGACAAGAGTGTGGCCAACAATACTTCAGCTTTACAGACAACTACTGCACTCACAGAAGTAAATAAGTTTAGGTTAGATGAGAAATATTTGCAAGTAGATAATACCCAAGGAGAACTTTCTTCCAATGTTTTCTATCTCTTATTGCGTGAGATGTTTAGACGATGGATGCGAGAGATTGTTATGTTTGCACGTAGATTCCTTCATCAGTGGAGGAATGAATTACTTACCATAGTTTGCCCCTTACTTATGGAATAAGTTGTAGTCTGTTACTAACAAGATTTTATAACAAGGAGTATATCCAATACTTCTACTCGAATTATGATTTAGTAATTTCGTTTGTCTCTATAATTAAGTACCTGAGTAGAGTAGCTAAGGAAAACACCATAGAATTAGTAAGAGAATTCTTTGAACCTACATTGACATTTGGCACAGCCTACGCACACCGCAACAATTTGACATGCTTGCTTACACCCATAGAAAAGAGCTTCTTAGATCAGACTGATGATAGAAGAAAAGCATTAAAGGAGAAATTAGAAAAGGGATTAGAGAAAAGGACATTTAGAAATGATCATGCATTTAGTGACATAAAGGCACAAGGGAGGTTAGCTTTAAATCCACAACACGTAGGACAGCTTTGTGTATATAGGCCTAAATCTAGAACTGATACATTGTTTGTGGGAATGAGTGAATGTAGACATGTGTTTTTGTTTCAGAGTAAATGGACGTTCATGTTCAATGGACAAGACCCAGCGATTCCAGGAGTTTATAGTATCTATCGACCAAATGCGTATTACCGTCTTCCAAGAGGATGCTTTGGTACATGTTATTTGGGGATAGTTTTCCAAAAGAAATTTAAACTTGAGAACCTAAAATTACTGAATTACATCATGTTAGACAAAAGCGAGAATCAAATTCTGGAGTTGAAGACATATTTGGAGCAATAATTCCTTCAGTAGGAGTTATTTTGAATTCATTGAAAATTCGAAAGTTGTCTACTATTGTGGATAACATGCTTACAATTTTTTCAGGAGCCGTGATCCTGATGGATAGAGACAAGGCTGCTGTAAGATCTATGACTTTTCAGAACTGCCTTGCGTTAGACATTCTTTATGCGGAGGAGGGCGGAGTTTGTAAAATGCAAAACATTATTGCTCCTATATACCTAACAATAGTAAAGAAATTAGAAGCCTTATTAACAATCTGACTAATGATAGTGCTGATTTGAAAGAGTTGAAAGAACCAGTTGTTTGGGAAAACGTTGGCAAAGGATTTGTTTCCGTGGGGCATTGGCTTGGCAACCTAGGAAAAGGGATAGTATTAAAGATAATACAAGTGATATTAATTATTGTGATTTGCATAATTGGAGCATGGGGAATTTGTAAATTGTATCATGTGATTAGATTAAAGAAATTGAAAAATGATCAGAGGAGGGAAGAAATTAAAGTGGAGAAATTATTCAGGGAACATTTGAAAAGGGAAAGAAGAAATAACAGCTATAAGGAGGACACATTTTAGGGGAGCAATAATTTGTGTGGGAAAATGTAAGTGTGATGACATATTTAGGCATCAGAGGTGGGATTGTGAACTCTGAATTTTTACTAATAAATATTGATGTATTTCGAATTATGAATCTGCATAAAATTTGACTTAATACAGAAAGTAATGTGTGCGTGACCGTCATTAATCACGAAGTGTCCTTATTAAATAGATATTAATGTAAATTGAAATGCTTCACTAAGAAAACATAGTAATGTGTTATACTGATTATTTGTGTTATGTATTTGCTTTATTAATTATAGGCCTTAATGTTAGTGAGGTTTTGGGCCTAGTTTGCACATCTTCATGTTAAGCGTCACTTTTCAGATAATGCTGTGAGAAATGTTTGCTTGAAGAAATTAATGCATGTATTGTTTTTCCCCGAGTTGGCCAAACGCTAGCAGATGTCTTTACTTTCTCATGAGAACTGCTTGCTAGAATGTCTTGTACTAGTTACTGTTGCATTGTATAGTTTAGAGTGTGAGAAAGCGATGCTCCCAGGAGCTAACAATGGATGCACTGACTGGAGTAAAGATGGATACAAAAAATTTTACCTGGCGAGTCTGACGATGTGAACAGGAGCCAATCACCTACATGTAAAAGACAGTTAATTATAGCTTAGGTTTAGAAATGAATCCTTATTGGACTAAATGTAAATGTATGATTCTTTGACCAATGGCAAAGTGGGAAGTGTTTTAGATGATTTTAACTTAGCCTGACTGCACAGAGAGAGAGAGGTGCTGATTTTTCCCTAATCTTTTGCTGAGAAGCGACCACATTTCGATCATTCTCATTTGCGTGTTCATTCTATTCTATCTTTAACTTTATTGCTTAACCTTCTGATGCTGAATGCTGTTCCCTTAGACATTGCTTTCTAATGGTTCGGATATCTTAGAGTCACCATTTCTGAACCAGTCCCTTTCATGGTCCGTTGCTGATGCTGACCGAACAGATGTCCAACCGACAAAGATAATCGCAGCTTGCTGATCCATACTGAGAAGAGGTATAACAAAATGCTATTGTTCTTGTTGTAAGTTTGCCTTTTTGTTTCTAGGTACCAACCCCTATTTTGATAGAACAGAGCCATAGTTAGATGTTTTTCCAAAGTTATGTTGACTAAATTGTTTTCATGAAGCCCAAACATGCTATTCTTATCAGAAGGGTTAGTGAGGGAAGACCCTGAAATGTTAATAGATTGCTATTAAGTAATAATTTATGTTGCTCGGTTGCTGACTCTAGATATATGCTATTTCAAATATGCAGTTGTTCTTGCTATTGATTTGTACTGTAACTCTTGAATGCGTAGGAATCCATGCTTTAGTTAAATTGAGATTCATTAGAAGGTTTGGTCAACCAGTTTTGTTTTTGCATGTATATCATTTGATTTTGAGACTAAGTTACGTGATATTAGCATTGTTAATATAGGGAAATAAACATTCTAACTTTTACTTAGACGTGTGGTTATTCATGGCTGAAGGGGTTATGGTGCATGAGATAACTGACTAAAGATTTTTGATATTGCTGATTGATATTGTTGATGATTGGTATTGAAATTGAGTCTTATGGTGGAACTTACTCTAAGCGCAGTCAAAAGGGCCAACGAACCTCTAACGCGTCCCCTTATAAATTAAACATAAGAAACTTAGGAAGGTCAGACCCGCTAACACCATCATCACTTGAAATGCACACTTTCAGTTGTGACTGTGCTGAGGTATTCGGCCTTTCATCCCTGAACAAACACTTAACACACTTATTCAATCACTGGTGGTGTTTCACTTGCAACTCTGTTCTGACCTGTCTTCTCAAATCATATCTCTCTCCCCTGAAAGTAGTGCTCCATGCTGTAGCACCGTTTGTTTCTGGCATCAGAAGACAAGAACCACATTTCAGCAGTATATTTAAAACAGCCTGCATCACTCATAAGGCCCTACGTCCTTTCACTTTACAGTACTGGGCAGCTATGCTAAAGAGGTTTATGTAATGCTGACACACTGCTCATTCAGCCCCTGAGTTCCAAGAAGTAATGCACAGTGGCACAATCCTTCCTCAGTAGTGCTACCAGAGTTGGGAACACCATACTTTGCGATAGACAAGTTACTACCTCAGTGCCTTTGTTCGAGCCCAGATTGAAAGCTCTCCTCTTCCAAAGATAATTCTCTCTTGAGTCCATCTAGTTCTTCTTTCCCTGGACTGTCCCTGCCTGGCAGTGTACACTTCCAGGCAGCATTGGCTCCCAGCAGAAGGACTCCTCTTCTTCTCTGTCTGGCATGTTTATCACATATCACTCTCCTTCTCTCTGGGCATGCAACACCTGGCCTGATCGTCCATGGCACTCGGAAGGCGTCCAAGACACTCTGAAAGTTCTCTTCAAATGACAGAGGACATTTTGCTTATCCCTGTCTTCTCAATATTTAGCACTTGAGGAAGTCTCTCCTTGATTGGCCCTTGTGTAACTTTCAATCCATGTTCATTGCTTATGCAACATTTTACATTTATATAATGTGATTCTTTTCTATGTGAAGCTCACGGGTAAGCTACATGTTATGTAAAATAGCATAAATAAATACATTAACTGTGTATTTCAAGCACATGTACTTACATACTGTGCCAGTGACTCCTCTAGTAATTTTTCATTTCCCAATTTCCTTGAATAATTTTTCATCCCTGGGCCTACTTCTATACATTACAAGAGGCTCAAGGGTTTCTCTCGCCATCCTAGACCCTCCGAATGTAGAACGTAGCTGTAAGGTCTGACAAATGTGTATTGTGAATGGCCTGCAGTGTATTTAAATTCAAAGTAATGCATACTAGTTACTGCTTAGTCATGCAGTTATACATTGTGTTACGATGTTTGTAGTATTTGTTGCCAAATTCCTTATTGTTTTCATCTACTATTTTTTTTATTTTAACATCCATGTATATCTTGTTTTATTAACACCTTTTTTATTAAAACATTTTTGGTGTTCGAAATACGCTTTTTAGGCTGATATCTTTTTGTCGGAGTCTTCTTTTACTGCTGAACGTTAATTATAGGACCCAACCTTTTTAGTTGCCCTTTTTACTATGACCTTATTTCCTGCTTTTATATTTTACATGCAGGCTGAAACATTGTAGCCCAAACCAGATACCTAGGTTAAGGTGACAGTGCTTAATTTGTGCCAATGGTGGCAGGAGGTGGGGGGCTCGCGTTTATTTTTGGGGCCATTTGGTTTTACATCAACATACTACGATGCGGAGGGAGAGAGAGGGTTAGGCTACACAGGTAAAAGAAAGATTATGAGAAAAATCAGAAACAGTTACAGATGCATAAAACAGAGATGAAACAAGCATTCGCAATGGCAATAGGTCTGGCTTTAAAATAACGGCCCTCATTACGACTTCGGCGGTCTTACAAAAAGACCCCTGAAGCCGCAGGTGTCACTATACCACCAGTGCTGACGGTATTTGTGGCTCCCTATTATGACTTTTCTGCTTTGCCAGTGGAAGGAAACAGCGTTTCCGTCCGCTGGCCGAGCGGAAAAGTCACATCAACATTGCAGTGGCTCATAATAGAGCTGGCGGCAATGTTGATGTGCAGCGGGTGCAGCAGCACCCGTCGCGCATTTCACTGCCCGAAATTCGGCCAAGTTCATGGGCAGTGCAGGGGCCCCCAGGGGCACCCGAGTCCCCCTTATCGCCAGCCTTTCCATGTCTTTGTTTACCGCCATGGACAGGCTGGCGGTTGGGGACTCATAATCCCCTGCTTGCACCACTGCCCTGGGGATTATGACCGCCTGGTGGAAGCCTGGCGGTCAAGTGGAGGGACCTGCGGTATGGCCGTGGTTAATGCGCCACAGTCATAATACAGTGCCGGTACACCGCCAGCCTGTTGGCGGTGTTACCGCCAGTGTACCACCGGTCGTCAGGGCCGTAATGAGGCCCAATGTCTTATGGGAATGTGAATAGCATGGGAATAGATATGTATTTGTGTGGCAGCAAAAAACTGTAGAACAATGTTACTGTAGGTTAAAAGGTCAGGTGACAGTTGCACTGTTAAGAGGGGTGTCAACATCCATATAAATTAAAGATTTCCCTCCTCTCCTCTGTGGCATTGCCAGAAAATACACCATAAATTATCTAGTCATTTAAGACACTTTAATAGCATTACAAAGTCATATCTTCCCTAGGAAGTTCAAGCTCAGGCAGCTGGATAAATAAACAACAAGATCACAGGTGTGGAGAGCAAACACGTTCTTTGAAAGCACACAGCCTTTGCCCAATCTAAACATATACTTCTGGCTCCCAACATGTGGCCAAATCCCCCCCCCCACCTCTAGTGATGCTCACATAATTGTCTGGAAATGGCTACGATAGCAAGCCAGACCACAAAATAGAGGCAGCAAGTTGTGTTGCAATGCTTTGTGTGCCCTACACTATGAAACATTTAATGAAGTGGCTTTTTGCATCCCAAGGTCCCTTCAAACCATTAGGAATTGTTTTTTAGAAGGGGTGTACTAAGGGTTCCAGATCCTAATGCATTATGGCGTGTATTCATTGTTTTGCAGTCCACAAATGGTGGCAAAACATTAATTTCTTACCACCAACTCAGAGGAGATGGGTTTGGTGGTAACCTCTCTGCAAACAGGAGGGAGTTCTTATGGTGCCCTTCACCTTTGTGAATGCTTACAAAAACATTTTAGGAGTAGGCATTGGTCCACAGGACTAATATGTGCTTGCTAATAAAACAATTTGAAAAAATGTTCATTTTTAAAAATACATTACTTTCAGGAAAATTGACTGCTTTTAGAATAAGAGATTGCTTTATTTAAAAGCAGTCACTGACATGGTGGCCTGCTGGTCCCAGCAGGACACCATCCGTGTGATTTTAGCCAATCGACTTGGGTTGCAATTTTTTTGATACCTAATTCATATTAATGACTTAGGTCGAGTTGCAACCCAATACAGTTCAATATTTTGTGAACTGACCTATTATTATTTTTATAGATTGGTTAACAAAATACCAATGCATTTGTTAAAGGTCGGTGCACAAATTACGACCACTTTTACCAAATTAATTTTGTGTTCATGAGGTGAGCCTCATGTGCAAAATGTTTCTTAAGGGTTGCAAACCCTCAGGTTTGGTTAATCTAAGGACCTGCAACAAGAAGAACACTTTTTTGAAATGTAACAAATCCAATTAACAATTCGGAAATTATTTTTCAAACTGTTTTGGGTTTAGAAAACAATATTAAGTCAGTATTTGGAAGGGGCATACATGTTTAGAGTGTCAGTTCCAAATACCGATTTCTTATGGTATGTATGCTTTGCAAACAAAATCCGGTTGCAAAACATTAATATTTCACCACCAACTCAAAGGTGGTGGTAACGCATTTGCAAATGTGAAAGGGGATCCCCAAAGGACTTTTTGTGAATGTTGACATAAACCATTTTTAGGAGTAGGCAGTGGTGCCTGCGACCACTGCCTAGTACTAAAAATGGGTTGTGTACATTTTTTTTTAACACACCCTATTTTACTTTAAGGATTTTTGGGCTGCATTAAAAAAAAAAAATTTTTAAAGCAATCACTGGCATGTTGGTCTGCTGACTCCAGTAGGCCACCATCCCTGTGATAATGGCCAATCATAGTGGGCTGCAATTTGCAACCTACCTCATGAATATTTTTTTGTATTGTGTGAACTGACATATTAGTACACCAGTTGGTTTGCAAAATCAAAAACAATTCAGTAAAAGTCGATGTGCAATTTGCAACACTTTCACAAAATCATTTGTTTGTATATGTGGCCCTAAGCGTGAGATGTTCAAAGGGTTTCAACATTTCCAAACCCTCCAAATCTGTAAATCGGTGGGTTTGTGAATGCTAAAACCCTTCTTCCTCTGTACTTAATGCATTAGCGATTCGTAAAACTTTTTCTGAATCAGTGTGTTTAGAAATCGATATCAATTCCGTATTTGGAAGAGGTGTGATTAGAGTGTCACTTCCAAATACTGAATCAATATGCAATATATCAATGTTTTGTGACGAAAACCTGTCACAAAACTGATATCTTACCAGCACCAACCAATTCTCAAAAGGGAAGAGGTCCCCTGGGGACTCATTTTCCTTTGTGCATGTAAAAAAAAGGTTTAAGAGGAGTAAGGTGAGGCAGTGGTCCACTGTAACAACTGCCTCCTCTTAAACAATAAAAAATAAAAAAAACTTTTCTTTTTAAAAATGTAGTCCCCTTTTCTTTATGGAAAATTGTTGCATTTAAAAACAAAACAAGTTTGCTTTATTAAAAAGCTATAACATACATGATGGTCGATCTGCTAACCCAGCAAGCCACCATTCCTGTGGTAGCCTTGAATTGTAGTGGATCATAATTTGAGACATACCTCAATATTATTTATGAGGTAGGCCAAATTGCGACTCACTACAACTCTGTATTTCGCACACTGACCTATTACCACATAGGTCAGTTCGCAAACTACCACGCTGGTTACAAATATGCTGGTTACATATTGCGACCTGTATTTTGTGAGAAGTGTATAGTACATTTGGCCCTATCTCATCACCATCTTCTTAAAGCTAAAATGGTGTTCAACAACCTGGGTGGTGATTATCAGGGTATTGAAAAGTGAGTTCCATGGGTAAGAGAAGTCACCCAGCCAGGGCAGGCTTTACAAAATGTAGGTGAAATAAGCCTCACCATATCAATTGTCGCCTGTGTGGTATTTTCTAAGAAGCTTCCTGAGATACTTTAGGTTAATCAACATTACCTGTACCCAAAATATTGGATCAGTCAGTTGTGAATTGCACACAGAAGATTCTCTCCAGTGATAGATCTTAGGACATTAAGGGCCTGATTTAGAGTTCGATGGATGGGTTACTTCGTCATAAACGTGCATAATATCCACTGGCACTTGTAATATAGCAGACGGGATATTTTTCACAGTGTAGCCTGTCCACTGAACTCTAGGTCAGGCCTTAAGTCTGGTCCCATAGAATGATGAAAGCCTCAATTAGCTGAGGCAGAGTTAATGTAGGGACAAGGTGCCTAATGGCAAGGTGGATCTGGCCTCCTGCGAATTGTTGCAGGTCTGCTCAATGTAATATGTAATCTGCAAAAGAGTAAAACCAGCTGCTGATTCACTATGATTCACATGCAGAGCGAAGGATGATGGGAAACAGAATTTGCCACTTCTCCAGTAGCCATTGTACATGAAGACGTACAAAGAAGTGGGAGATTAAATAAGCAATAGGCAAACGCGAGCCACATTTTGTAAAGAGGGACAAGCAAGGCAAAAAAGAAAGCAATAAAAAGAGAAAAAAACACAGAACAGTATACATGGATTGCCTGCTACAGGTATAAGTGAGATACCCTATTCGGTTAGTGTGCTTACTGCAGAGATCTATGTGGAGTACTGAGAGCAGAATAAAGCAAAAGATTTATGCGTGGTATGCAAAACACTAGATCGAGACCTAGAAAGATAAATCATTGGGTTGACATAAATATTTCACAGATTTTCGTGAAAACTATTTATTGTGATCAGGAGTTTATACAACATTTTCTGCAGTAGCTATAATCTCGGTCAGAAACGTTCAGTTGGTAAATACCTCCACAGCCAAGATATGGCTTTAAGCCATTGGTCACAGCTTCTAATCCCAGAGTAAAAGCACGCGCATTAACAATATGTGCTACAGAGTTTTTTGTGCAAGTAGGACTCAGGTTTTAATCAGATTGAGATATATCAGTCAAACATACTGTAGAGATGTTTGTTTAAACTGTACTTCATAAGTTCTAATCATTTAGAAAACATAACAAGCACTGGCAAAGCCAATAGGTCTCACCATTGGGACCTTTTGGCTGTGCCAATGATTTCAGCCAAGTGGAGCAGCATCCATGAAGCAGTGCCACAATGTTTAAAGATTTTGTTATTTAAAAATAATAAGGCTCCTGCTGCGGCAGGTTCGGACATTTTGTAGGTTCATGCATGTGCGTGCCTGCAGTATGGCATGAGCACTTTCGAAAAAAAAAAACATATGAAAGCATTCTTTTTTTCTTAAAGTAGGAGGGAGAAGCAATGGGTATGGAACAAACACAGGGACACTGGTGGGAGGGAAACAGTTGGGCAGAGGGAACACAGGGGTTCAGGTGAGAGGCAGAGCCAACATGAGGGACAAGTGGCAAAAGCAACACATGGGGTGTGGGTGGGGCAGAAGCAAAATGCAGGCACAGGTGGGGGAATCAAATGTGCAAAAGGCAGCAGCGTGGAGCTGGCAAGTAGAAAACACACAGGTGAGAAGGCAATGCAGTGGGAGAGGGGTCATGACAAGAAAAGAGTGGTGGTGATCAGCATACGGACGAGAGAGAGAAGCGTGGTGGAGGGGGGAGAAGCACATGAGGGAGACAGTGGGAAAACCTTAGAGTGCTTAAACAAAAAGAAAATAGTAGCACTTGAAAATGCAATCAGCGAAAGGGCATAGTAATGCGTTTACACTCCAAAGAGGGACAAACACAAAAAGAGGAAGAAAGAGGACGTAAAGCCCACACTGCTAATGAATAAGAAGCAAGTAAGAGTGACTAGGAAGCCAACCAATGGTAAGCAATGTGCAGACTCCAAGGGCCAGATGTATGAAACGAGTTAGTATTTCTTAACTGACTGAATCACTATTTCGGGTCCATTTAGAAATGCTAAATTGCCTTTGCAGATGTACAAAGGCAGA
Organism: Pleurodeles waltl; assembly: GCF_031143425.1. Lineage (NCBI taxonomy): Eukaryota > Metazoa > Chordata > Amphibia > Caudata > Salamandridae > Pleurodeles > Pleurodeles waltl. Next base: position 655,304,652 of record NC_090440.1, on the reverse strand, counting down.
TAGGGAATCGTAAAATGCCATTCCTACCCAGTTGAAATCGCATTTTCCAATTCCCTAAATAGGAAATCGCAAATCGGGATTTTCTATTTTTGTTTTCCTACGCACATGTACAAAGCATTTCCTAAATGCAAAATGGACTTTTCGGGAATGCTATTACCATTGACTCCAAGTCGATGGTACCCATGTGCAATTTTAAAAAATGCACCCAAGACACAGTAAGATGACAATATGCCTTACAACTGACATCACAAATGCTATCTTAGACAAGACTTAAAAAGTAACCCAATTAAAGGCTTTTCTCCTAATAAGCATAAGTGATGTACAACCACCACTCCCTACTCTTCCACCCAGCCCCCTCCTCACCTACATACATGCTTGCAAGAACCTCTGCTTTAAGTCTGGCACAGCTCTTTAGCCAAACTAAGAATTGGGATAAGACAAAGGCCCTGATTTAAAACTCGGTGGATGGGCTACTCTGTCATAACGGAGACGGATATCCCGTCCACCGAAATCTAAATCCCATTATGTCCTATGGGATTTAGAATTCAGTGATAGGGGATATCCGTCACCGGCATAAATCAGGGCCAAAGTCTATACTCTGTTTGGCTGAAGACTGGCTGCCACAGCAGTGGTTCGCCACAGGGGTACCACAGAAAACAGCTGTGTACAATACTCAAGTACACTGAAAACTCCTCAGCAGGCTACAGGCTCCTCAGTGGCTAGAGGGTCAGCACCAGTGTTTGCAAGAGGATGCGTTAACGTAATAGGCTTGAGTATACAAGTATATCTACCACTAGGCTCACTGTGGCACAAAATGTCCAAAACATAATGCTGGGGAACCATGCTCACCCCTCTAAAATATCTACCTTCATAGACCCATCCTCCCACTCCTCACAATTCGACCTACTAGTTGCTCTTGCCCAGGGGCAATCAGGTTCCACCTCCATTCTAATCTATGGTCAGTTATCCATCACCTACTTATCTTGGGACTACCTGCTTCCTCAGCCTAAGAACTTAAACGCTTAAGGACACCCTAGCTAGGCTGCCTGCCCTGAAACCAAATCACCCTTCAAGTTCGATCACTTTCCCAGATTTCAGAACAAATAAACTCAAGGTGACATTCCTGACCGTCTCATTACACAGGAGGCAAAAAGTATTTCAAAAATCCCTATATGATCCCGTATCCCATATGAACATGTGCTCCAAGTAACAAAGGGTCCGGACAATGCCCCAGGAACAAAAGTAGGATAAGCAGATCGTTCATTCTGAACCTATGACTATATTGGGCAGTGAAGTGCGTTGAAGGGAAGTGGAAGAGGCATACATCCAGAGAAGTGGGAAGGGGCAAAGGTGCTACTGGACCTTAGGTTGCTATAATTCTCCTTCCTCCCTGCACATCATCGCTTTCTTTGCACTTTGAACCTCTTGTAGTGTGGGAGTAGTTGCAAGGCCAGAACAATCTATCCCACTGTCTTACTGCAATTGCAGAGCTTTGGCTCCCTCTGGCGCCAAAGCTCTGCAGCTGTGGGCATTTGAAAATTCAGTGGAAATAGGTGAACTAGATTTCTCTGATTTTATACCTGTGGTTGTTCATGGGCAATTTCAGTTAAAAACCGAAAACCGAAAACCGGAAAGACCTAAGCATAACATAAAATTAACTTCAACTGGTCACAACAAAAAGGAAAATTCACAATCTGTGCATTTTTATATTTGAAATGTTTTGCAAGATGGCAGCTCTGTTGTCAACCCTACTAAGAAAAGACAGCTTTTTCAATAGTCGTTTATGTGGCCTTAGTTGTGGGCATTTGGCAATGCCAAGAGCTGACTGAATCTCATAAAGAAATGTATGGGTGGTATGCCAGTTCAACGCAGTTCTAGCATAATGTCTGCATTCCATTTCCCATCTCCAATATAGCCTAAGAACCCGCCATAGCGGGCTCTACCGGCTATTAAAGGCCCGCTCCCCGCGTTCGGCTCGGGCATTTAACAAGGGAGAGGGACTTTAATAGCCAGTAGAGCGCGCTACGGCGGGTTCTAAGGCTATTAGAACATTCTGCCACTCAGGGCAGAATGTTCTATTAAAAAAAAAATGTTCATGGAGCCCGAGGGGATTAAAATCCCCTCGGGCTCCGTGATGCTTTGTTCACAGCTGTTGCTTTGAACAAAGCGAACATTGGAATGTTGGCGCTGCGGGCTTTTACCGGCCAGTAAAAGCCCGCAGCACTCCATTGTTTTCAATGGAGCCCCCAGCATTCCAATGTTCTAATAAGCTATAGATCTTCTCGGTTTGTCACCATGGGGCTTGTAAGGAAATGCCTCCTTGGCATGGTTGCCCCCTGACTTTTTGCCTTTGCTGATGCTATGTTTACAATTGAAAGTGTGCTGAGGCCTGCTAACCAGGCCCCAGCACCAGTGTTCTTTCCCTAACCTGTACTTTTGTATCCACAATTGGCAGACCCTGGCATCCAGATAAGTCCCTTGTAACTGGTACTTCTAGTACCAAGGGCCCTGATGCCAAGGAAGGTCTCTAAGGGCTGCAGCATGTCTTATGCCACCCTGGAGACCTCTCACTCAGCACAGACACACTGCTTGCCAGCTTGTGTGTGCTAGTGAGGACAAAACGAGTAAGTCGACATGGCACTCCCCTCAGGGTGCCATGCCAGCCTCTCACTGCCTATGCAGTATAGGTAAGACACCCCTCTAGCAGGCCTTACAGCCCTAAGGCAGGGTGCACTATACCATAGGTGAGGGTACCAGTGCATGAGCATGGTACCCCTACAGTGTCTAAACAAAACCTTAGACATTGTAAGTGCAGGGTAGCCATAAGAGTATATGGTCTGGGAGTTTGTCAAACACGAACTCCACAGCACCATAAGGGCTACACTGAAAACTGGGAAGTTTGGTATCAAACTTCTCAGCACAATAAATGCACACTGATGCCAGTGTACATTTTATTGTAAAATACACCCCAGAGGGCACCTTAGAGGTGCCCCCTGAAACTTAACCAACTGTCTGTGTAGGCTGACTAGTTCCAGCAGCCTGCCACACCAGAGACATGTTGCTGGCCCCATGGGGAGAGTGCCTTTGTCACTCTGAGGCCAGTAACAAAGCCTGCACTGGGTGGAGATGCTAACACCTCCCCCAGGCAGGAGCTGTAACACCTGGCGGTGAGCCTCAAAGGCTCACCCCTTTGTCACAGCCCAGCAGGGCACTCCAGCTTAGTGGAGTTGCCCGCCCCCTCCGGCCACGGCCCCCACTTTTGGCGGCAAGGCTGGAGGGAACAAAGAAAGCAACAAGGAGGAGTCACTGGCCAGTCAGGACAGCCCCTAAGGTGTCCTGAGCTGAGGTGACTCTGACTTTTAGAAATCCTCCATCTTGCAGATGGAGGATTCCCCCAATAGGGTTAGGATTGTGACCCCCTCCCCTTGGGAGGAGGCACAAAGAGGGTGTACCCACCCTCAGGGCTAGTAGCCATTGGCTACTAACCCCCCAGACCTAAACACGCCCTTAAATTTAGTATTTAAGGGCTACCCTGAACCCTAGAAAATTAGATTCCTGCAACTACAAGAAGAAGGACTGCCTAGCTGAAAAAACCCCTGCAGGGGAAGACCAGAAGACGACAACTGCCTTGGCTCCAGAAACTCACCGGCCTGTCTCCTGCCTTCCAAAGATCCTGCTCCAGCGACGCCTTCCAAAGGGACCAGCGACCTCGACATCCTCTGAGGACTGCCCCTGCTTCGAAAAGACAAGAAACTCCCGAGGACAGCGGACCTGCTCCAAGAAAAGCTGCAACTTTGTTTCCAGCAGCTTTAAAGAACCCTGCAAGCTCCCCGCAAGAAGCGTGAGACTTGCAACACTGCACCCGGCGACCCCGACTCGGCTGGTGGCGATCCAACACCTCAGGAGGGACCCCAGGACTACTCTAAGACTGTGAGTACAAAAACCTGTCCCCCCTGAGCCCCCACAGCGCCGCCTGCAGAGGGAATCCCGAGGCTTCCCCTGACCGCGACTCTTTGAATCCTAAGTCCCGACACCTGGGAGAGACCCTGCACCCGCAGCCCCCAGGACCTGAAGGACCGGACTTTCACTGGAGGAGTGACCCCCAGGAGTCCCTCTCCCTTGACCAAGTGGAGGTTTCCCCGAGGAACCCCCCCCTTGCCTGCCTGCAGCGCTGAAGAGATCCCTAGATCTCCCATTGACTTCCATTACAAACCCGACGCTTGTTTCTACACTGCACCCGGCCGCCCCCGCGCTGCTGAGGGTGAAATTTCTGTGTGGGCTTGTGTCCCCCCCGGTGCCCTACAAAACCCCCCTGGTCTGCCCTCCGAAGACGCGGGTACTTACCTGCAAGCAGACCGGAACCGGGGCACCCCCTTCTCTCCATTCTAGCCTATGTGTTTTGGGCACCACTTTGAACTCTGCACCTGACCGGCCCTGAGCTGCTGGTGTGGTGACTTTGGGGTTGCTCTGAACCCCCAACGGTGGGCTACCTTGGACCAAGAACTAAGCCCTGTAAGTGTCCTACTTACCTGGTTAACCTAACAAATACTTACCTCCCCTAGGAACTGTGAAAATTGCACTGTGTCCACTTTTAAAACAGCTATTTGTCAATAACTTGTAAAGTATACATGCAATTTTTATGATTTGAAGTTCCTAAAGTACTTACCTGCAATACCTTTCGAATGAGATATTACATGTAGAATTTGAACCTGTGGTTCTTAAAATAAACTAAGAAAAGATATTTTTCTATACAAAAACCTATTGGCTGGATTTGTCTCTGAGTGTGTGTACCTCATTTATTGTCTATGTGTATGTACAACAAATGCTTAACACTACTCCTTGGATAAGCCTACTGCTCGACCACACTACCACAAAATAGAGCATTAGTATTATCTCTTTTTGCCACTATCTTACCTCTAAGGGGAACCCTTGGACTCTGTGCATGCTATCCTTACTTTGAGATAGCACATGCAGAGCCAACTTCCTACATTGGTGGATCAGCGGTGGGGTACAAGACTTTGCATTTGCTGGACTACTCAGCCAATACCTGATCACACGACAAATTCCAAAATTGTCATTAGAAATTCATTTTTGCAATTTGAAATTTTTCTAAATTCTTAAAAGTCCTGCTAGGGCCTTGTGTGTTAAGTCCCTGTTTAGCATTGTCTTTTAGAGTTTAAAAAGTTTGTTAAAAGTTTGAAATTAGATTCTAGAAACAGTGTTAGATTCTTTAAAAAGTCTTCCAACTTTTAGCAAAATAATGTCTGATACAGAGATGAATGTGGTGGAACTCGACACCACACCTTACCTCCATCTTAAGATGAGGGAGCTAAGGTCTCTCTGTAATATCAAAAAAATAACCATTGGCTCCAGACCTACCAAAATTCAGCTCCAGGAGCTGTTGGCAGAGTTTGAAAAAGCCAACCCCTCTGATGATGACATCACAGAGGAAGAAATTAGTGACTTGGAGGCCAATGTCCCTCCTCCAGTCCTAAATAGGGAGAACAGGACCCCTCAAGTCCTGTCTCCAACTGTGTTAGTCAGAAATAGTGAGTCCCTCACAGGAGGGTCCCACATTTCTGAAATCACTGAGGATGCTCTCAGTGAAGATGACCTCCTGTTAGCCAGGATGGCCAAAAGATTGGCTTTAGAGAGACAGCTCCTTGCCATAGAAAGGGAAAGACAAGAGATGGGCCTAGGACCCATCAATGGTGGCAGCAATATAAATAGGGTCAGAGATTCTCCTGACATGTTAAAAATCCCCAAAGGGATTGTGACAAAATTTGAAGATGGTGATGACATCACCAAGTGGTTCACAGCTTTTGAGAGGGCTTGTGTAACCAGAAAAGTGAACAGATCTCACTGGGGTGCTCTCCTTTGGGAAATGTTCACTGGAAAGTGTAGGGATAGACTCCTCACACTCTCTGGAAAAGATGCAGAATCTTATGACCTCATGAAGGGTACCCTGATTGAGGGCTTTGGATTCTCCACTGAGGAGTACAGGATTAGGTTCAGGGGGGCTCAAAAATCCTCGAGCCAGACCTGGGTTGACTTTGTTGACTACTCAGTGAAAACACTAGATGGTTGGATTCAAGGCAGTGGTGTAAGTAATTATGATGGGCTGTACAATTTATTTGTGAAAGAACACCTGTTAAGTAATTGTTTCAATGATAAACTGCATCAGCATCTGGTAGACCTAGGACCAATTTCTCCCCAAGAATTGGGAAAGAAGGCGGACCATTGGGTCAAGACAAGGGTGTCCAAGACTTCAACAGGGGGTGACCAAAAGAAAGGGGTCACAAAGACTCCCCAGGGGAAGGGTGATGAGACAACCAAAACTAAAAGTAGTAAAGAGTCTTCTACAGGCCCCCAAAAACCTGCACAGGAGGGTGGGCCCAGAGCCTCTTCACAAAACAATGGGTACAAGGGTAAAAACTTTGATCCCAAAAAGGCCTGGTGTCATAGCTGTAAACAGCATGGACACCAAACTGGAGACAAGGCCTGTCCCAAGAAAGGTTCCACTCCAAACTCCCATCCAGGTAACACTGGTATGGCTAGTCTCCAAGTGGGATCAACAGTGTGCCCAGAGCAAATCAGGGTCCACACTGAAGCTATTCTAGTTTCTGAGGGTGGGGTGGATTTAGCCACACTAGCTGTCTGGCCGCCTAACATGCAAAAATACAGACAGCAACTCTTAATTAATGGGACTAGAATAGAGGGCCTGAGGGATACAGGTGCCAGTGTCACCATGGTGACAGAGAAACTGGTTTCCCCTGGCCAATACCTGACTGGAAAAACTTACACAGTCACCAACGCTGACAATCAGAGAAAAGTACATCCCATGGCAATGGTTACTTTAGAATGGGGAGGGGTCAATGGCCTGAAACAGGTGGTGGTCTCCTCAAATATCCCAGTGGACTGTCTGCTTGGAAATGACCTGGAGTCCTCAGCATGGGCTGAGGTAGAACTAAAAACCCATGCAGCAATGCTGGGTATCCCTGAACTGGTGTGTGTGAAAACAAGAGCACAGTGCAAGGCACAGGGTGAACAAGTAGAGCTGGAGTCTGGAAGAATGGCCCAGCCTACCAAGAGAACAGGAAAGTCAGTTGGGAAACCAACTACAACACAGCAAAAGAAAGGGAACCTCTCTTCTCAGGAAGAAGTTCTGCCCTCTGAGGGAACTGAGCCTTTGGAGCTTGAACCTTATCAGGTTGAGCTCTTAGGCCCAGGGGGACCCTCAAGGGAGGAGCTGTGTAAGGGACAAGAAACCTGTCCCTCTCTTGAAGGCCTTAGGCAGCAAGCTGCTGAAGAGTCCAAAGGCAAGAAAAATGGAACGCATAGGGTCTATTGGGAAGATGGACTCCTGTACACTGAGGCCAGAGACCCCAAACCTGGTGCCACTAGGAGAGTGGTAGTGCCTCAGCTGTTCAGGAAATTCATCCTAACATTGGCCCATGACATTCCCCTTGCTGGACATTTGGGACAAACCAAGACGTGGGAGAGGTTAGTCAACCACTTCTACTGGCCCAATATGTCCAACATGGTTAAGGAGTTTTGCCTCTCCTGCCCCACCTGTCAAGCCAGTGGTAAGACAGGTGGGCATCCAAAGGCCCCCCTCATTCCACTTCCAGTGGTGGGGGTTCCCTTTGAAAGAGTGGGTGTGGACATAGTTGGTCCACTAGAACCTCCCACAGCCTCAGGAAATATGTATATCCTGGTAGTAGTGGATCATGCTACCAGGTATCCTGAAGCTATTCCCCTTAGGTCGACTACTGCCCCTGCAGTAGCCCAGGCCCTCATTGGTATCTTTACCAGAGTGGGTTTCCCTAAGGAGGTGGTGTCTGACAGAGGTACCAACTTCATGTCAGCATACCTAAAGCACATGTGGAATGAGTGTGGAGTGACTTATAAATTCACTACACCATACCATCCACAAACTAATGGCTTGGTTGAGAGATTCAACAAGACATTAAAAGGCATGATCATGGGGCTCCCAGAAAAACTCAAAAGGAGATGGGATGTCCTCTTGCCATGTCTGCTTTTCGCTTACAGAGAGGTGCCACAGAAGGGAGTAGGATTCTCACCCTTTGAACTTCTGTTTGGTCATCCTGTAAGAGGACCACTTGCTCTTGTTAAAGAAGGCTGGGAGAGACCTCTCCATGAGCCTAAGCAAGACATAGTGGACTATGTACTTGGCCTTCGCTCTAGAATGGCAGAGTACATGGAAAAGGCAACCAAAAACCTTGAGGCTAGCCAACAACTCCAGAAGTTTTGGTATGACCAAAAGGCTGCACTGGTTGAGTTCCAACCAGGGCAGAAAGTCTGGGTTCTGGAGCCTGTGGCTCCCAGGGCACTCCAGGACAAATGGAGTGGCCCTTACCCAGTACTAGAAAGGAAGAGTCAGGTCACCTACCTGGTGGACCTGGGCACAAGCAGGAGCCCCAAGAGGGTGATCCATGTGAACCGCCTTAAGCTCTTCCATGACAGGGCTGATGTCAATCTGTTGATGGTAACAGATGAGGATCAGGAGGCAGAGAGTGAACCTCTCCCTGATCTTCTGTCATCAGACCCAAAAGATGGCACAGTAGATGGAGTGATCTACTCAGACACCCTCTCTGGCCAACAGCAAGCTGATTGTAGGAGAGTCCTACAACAGTTTCCTGAACTCTTCTCCTTAACCCTGGTCAGACACACCTCTGTACCCATGATGTGGACACAGGAGACAGCATGCCTGTCAAGAACAAAATCTTTAGACAATCTGACCATGTTAAGGAAAGCATCAAGGTGGAAGTCCACAAGATGCTGGAATTGGGAGTAATTGAGCGCTCTGACAGCCCCTGGGCTAGCCCAGTGGTCTTAGTCCCCAAACCTCACACCAAAGATGGAAAGAAAGAGATGAGGTTTTGTGTGGACTACAGAGGGCTCAATTCTGTCACCAAGACAGATGCTCATCCAATTCCAAGAGCTGATGAGCTCATAGATAAATTAGGTGCTGCCAAATTCTTAAGTACCTTTGACTTGACAGCAGGGTACTGGCAAATAAAAATGGCACCTGGAGCAAAAGAGAAAACAGCATTCTCCACACCTGATGGGCATTATCAGTTTACTGTTATGCCCTTTGGTTTAAAGAATGCCCCTGCCACCTTCCAAAGGTTGGTGAATCAAGTCCTTGCTGGCTTGGAGTCCTTTAGCACAGCTTATCTTGATGATATTGCTGTCTTTAGCTCCACCTGGCAGGATCACCTGGTCCACCTGAGGAAGGTTTTGAAGGCTCTGCAATCTGCAGGCCTCTCTATCAAGGCATCCAAATGCCAGATAGGGCAGGGAACTGTGGTTTACTTGGGACACCTTGTAGGTGGAGGCCAAGTTCAGCCACTCCAACCCAAGATCCAGACTATTCTGGACTGGGTAGCTCCAAAAACCCAGACTCAAGTCAGGGCATTCCTTGGCTTGACTGGGTATTACAGGAGGTTTGTGAAGGGATATGGATCCATTGTGACAGCCCTCACTGAACTCACCTCCAAGAAAATGCCCAAGAAAGTGAACTGGACTGTGGAATGCCAACAGGCCTTTGACACCCTGAAACAAGCAATGTGCTCAGCACCAGTTCTAAAAGCTCCAGATTATTCTAAGCAGTTCATTGTGCAGACTGATGCCTCTGAACATGGGATAGGGGCAGTTTTGTCCCAAACAAATGATGATGGCCTTGACCAACCTGTTGCTTTCATTAGCAGGAGGTTACTCCCCAGGGAGCAGCGTTGGAGTGCCATTGAGAGGGAGGCCTTTGCTGTGGTTTGGTCCCTGAAGAAGCTGAGACCATACCTCTTTGGGACTCACTTCCTAGTTCAAACTGACCACAGACCTCTCAAATGGCTGATGCAAATGAAAGGTGAAAATCCTAAACTGTTGAGGTGGTCCATCTCCCTACAGGGAATTGACTTTATAGTGGAACACAGACCTGGGACTGCCCATGCCAATGCAGATGGCCTTTCAGGTTCTTCCACTTAGAAAATGAAGACTCTCTTGGGAAAGGTTAGTCTCATCCTCTTTCGTTTGGGGGGGGGGTTGTGTAAGGAAATGCCTCCTTGGCATGGTTGCCCCCTGACTTTTTGCCTTTGCTGATGCTATGTTTACAATTGAAAGTGTGCTGAGGCCTGCTAACCAGGCCCCAGCACCAGTGTTCTTTCCCTAACCTGTACTTTTGTATCCACAATTGGCAGACCCTGGCATCCAGATAAGTCCCTTGTAACTGGTACTTCTAGTACCAAGGGCCCTGATGCCAAGGAAGGTCTCTAAGGGCTGCAGCATGTCTTATGCCACCCTGGAGACCTCTCACTCAGCACAGACACACTGCTTGCCAGCTTGTGTGTGCTAGTGAGGACAAAACGAGTAAGTCGACATGGCACTCCCCTCAGGGTGCCATGCCATCCTCTCACTGCCTATGCAGTATAGGTAAGACACCCCTCTAGCAGGCCTTACAGCCCTAAGGTAGGGTGCACTATACCATAGGTGAGGGTACCAGTGCATGAGCATGGTACCCCTACAGTGTCTAAACAAAACCTTAGACATTGTAAGTGCAGGGTAGCCATAAGAGTATATGGTCTGGGAGTTTGTCAAACACGAACTCCACAGCACCATAAGGGCTACACTGAAAACTGGGAAGTTTGGTATCAAACTTCTCAGCACAATAAATGCACACTGATGCCAGTGTACATTTTATTGTAAAATACACCCCAGAGGGCACCTTAGAGGTGCCCCCTGAAACTTAACCAACTGTCTGTGTAGGCTGACTAGTTCCAGCAGCCTGCCACACCAGAGACATGTTGCTGGCCCCATGGGGAGAGTGCCTTTGTCACTCTGAGGCCAGTAACAAAGCCTGCACTGGGTGGAGATGCTAACACCTCCCCCAGGCAGGAGCTGTAACACCTGGCGGTGAGCCTCAAAGGCTCACCCCTTTGTCACAGCCCAGCAGGGCACTCCAGCTTAGTGGAGTTGCCCGCCCCCTCCGGCCACGGCCCCCACTTTTGGCGGCAAGGCTGGAGGGAACAAAGAAAGCAACAAGGAGGAGTCACTGGCCAGTCAGGACAGCCCCTAAGGTGTCCTGAGCTGAGGTGACTCTGACTTTTAGAAATCCTCCATCTTGCAGATGGAGGATTCCCCCAATAGGGTTAGGATTGTGACCCCCTCCCCTTGGGAGGAGGCACAAAGAGGGTGTACCCACCCTCAGGGCTAGTAGCCATTGGCTACTAACCCCCCAGACCTAAACACGCCCTTAAATTTAGTATTTAAGGGCTACCCTGAACCCTAGAAAATTAGATTCCTGCAACTACAAGAAGAAGGACTGCCTAGCTGAAAAAACCCCTGCAGGGGAAGACCAGAAGACGACAACTGCCTTGGCTCCAGAAACTCACCGGCCTGTCTCCTGCCTTCCAAAGATCCTGCTCCAGCGACGCCTTCCAAAGGGACCAGCGACCTCGACATCCTCTGAGGACTGCCCCTGCTTCGAAAAGACAAGAAACTCCCGAGGACAGCGGACCTGCTCCAAGAAAAGCTGCAACTTTGTTTCCAGCAGCTTTAAAGAACCCTGCAAGCTCCCCGCAAGAAGCGTGAGACTTGCAACACTGCACCCGGCGACCCCGACTCGGCTGGTGGCGATCCAACACCTCAGGAGGGACCCCAGGACTACTCTAAGACTGTGAGTACAAAAACCTGTCCCCCCTGAGCCCCCACAGCGCCGCCTGCAGAGGGAATCCCGAGGCTTCCCCTGACCGCGACTCTTTGAATCCTAAGTCCCGACACCTGGGAGAGACCCTGCACCCGCAGCCCCCAGGACCTGAAGGACCGGACTTTCACTGGAGGAGTGACCCCCAGGAGTCCCTCTCCCTTGACCAAGTGGAGGTTTCCCCGAGGAACCCCCCCCTTGCCTGCCTGCAGCGCTGAAGAGATCCCTAGATCTCCCATTGACTTCCATTACAAACCCGACGCTTGTTTCTACACTGCACCCGGCCGCCCCCGCGCTGCTGAGGGTGAAATTTCTGTGTGGGCTTGTGTCCCCCCCGGTGCCCTACAAAACCCCCCTGGTCTGCCCTCCGAAGACGCGGGTACTTACCTGCAAGCAGACCGGAACCGGGGCACCCCCTTCTCTCCATTCTAGCCTATGTGTTTTGGGCACCACTTTGAACTCTGCACCTGACCGGCCCTGAGCTGCTGGTGTGGTGACTTTGGGGTTGCTCTGAACCCCCAACGGTGGGCTACCTTGGACCAAGAACTAAGCCCTGTAAGTGTCCTACTTACCTAGTTAACCTAACAAATACTTACCTCCCCTAGGAACTGTGAAAATTGCACTGTGTCCACTTTTAAAACAGCTATTTGTCAATAACTTGTAAAGTATACATGCAATTTTTATGATTTGAAGTTCCTAAAGTACTTACCTGCAATACCTTTCGAATGAGATATTACATGTAGAATTTGAACCTGTGGTTCTTAAAATAAACTAAGAAAAGATATTTTTCTATACAAAAACCTATTGGCTGGATTTGTCTCTGAGTGTGTGTACCTCATTTATTGTCTATGTGTATGTACAACAAATGCTTAACACTACTCCTTGGATAAGCCTACTGCTCGACCACACTACCACAAAATAGAGCATTAGTATTATCTCTTTTTGCCACTATCTTACCTCTAAGGGGAACCCTTGGACTCTGTGCATGCTATCCTTACTTTGAGATAGCACATGCAGAGCCAACTTCCTACAGGGCTGCAGCAACAGAATAGCTCACGCACTCACACATCTGAGCTATCACTGTCCTTTCCACCACACTCAGCCTCACGTAATACGCTTTGTAACACACCTTATGAACTCGATTTTATTATCTGTCTTGCTGGTGCTGTCACAACACTTTCAATTTAGTCAATGGCATAATTCTTGGAACATTCTAAAAGGGCCTTGTCAGCAGAATTACCAGGACTTCCAATACTGCCCGGGTGCACTCAAGTCAGCTCTCGCATTCTTGTGTTCTCAATGTGATGTCAGATAACTCTACTCCTGAGAGGCTTTGGTCACTACTGCCCTGTAGTCCCTTCACTCTGTTGTTCTGTTTACAGGGGGGACGTGTTATCATCCCAGTCATCACCATCATCCCCAATAAGCTGTGGAGGTAAATGTGTGCACTGTGCCACCGGTGGCAACAATTTTAGAGGTAAGCACCCACACTCCTATTGATACTTCTAAACTGGGCTTTAGCATTGCACACTTTTGCTCGACTACAGACATTTGGTGCACCTTTTCGCAGTGTTGTCTATGTTACGGTCAACACTGACTTTCAGAATGACCAGGGTACAGTCGCTTATGTGTAGAAGAAAGCCTACTTTGGGTGGTAATGCCGTAAAATGCTGTGCTGCGTTGTGTTATGGGCGTTCAGGGTACTCTCACCTCGCAGAACCCACCTCCAAGTTCACTAAGAGCAAACCATGTCCCCAGGCAACAGGGCAGCTCATGTAGCAATTGTATCTCTACCACTACATTCTAAGGTGGATGTGAATACCACATTGGCGTCCCCACAGCCACCGATCCCATGGTACTGTGGTATTCCTACTTGTTCCATGAGTCCCATAAAAGTAACTTAGTGCACCCAATCCCTACAGTAACTTTCCATCGCTCGGCCATTTTCCGCTCAGAAATTACATCGGAATTTACCTTAGTCTAGGACCTGTTTCTGGGGAGAGGTTGGTCAATATCTGCTACTTCCTAGATACTCATGTGAAACACCAGCCGCTGTGCTTCACCAGAAACTGTCCGAGGGCAGCAAGGGAAGGCAACACAACACCTGTGCATGTATTGTTAATGCCTCACTCACTCTGCTGTGTGCTCTGTCCTCATGGAGACTATACGTCTTGTATCATGTCAAATATTACTCTTGTGCTGTCTGTACCTCCCATAGACTTCCAACACGCACTCAACAAAATGTGTTACTAGTTGTTTGTATATTGTTTTTCTTCTTCTTTCACACGTTCTCGTTTACGTTCTGTGCAAAGCAGAACAGTGAGTCTTAACCAGAGTACTTTTGTATTTGCTTCTGTTTCTCACCACGCATGAAGCGGTGGCAGACACTGCATGTTTTTCAGGTTTTTGTAGTGATTTTGAATTGACTATTTGTATATGCATCCCTGTTGCAAGCTACTATTTGTAGCATGCTAATTTTGCATATCAGCCTCAGGTTTCACAGAGCAATGCAGTGCATAGTGTGGGAAGCATAGCTCTACACATTTGTACATCTTCGAAACCGATTATGCATGCCCTAATGGATTTGTAAGTTATATGCGATTCACAGAAGTTTCTTACATGTGGTACAAAGAGAACCTTTCCAAGAGCAGAGATTCTTATACTTAACTGAGTTCTGGTTCCGTATTCGTTTGTTCCAAGTAGTCTTCCACATTTTAATATCAGTCTATTGCTAAAACAGACTATTATACAAACTAATGGAATAACAGACAAGAAATCACATCTCTCCTCTGACTTGGCATTCACAATTCTCACTTTTTTGTTGTTTTTACAACCCAGCACCAGTTGTGTTTGGCATTGGTTTACACATTTCAAACTAGCCAGGTTTCTACTTTTATTAAATACACAAATATATATATATATATATATATATATACATATTTATTCACTTAAAAAAACAAAAGTTATAGGTTCGTTAAACTTAGGCTCACATTGTAAACCCACAAAATCATAGATATTCACCAGTTATAGTTAGAGGTACCTCAAGTAACCATAACTCGTGCCATAAGGGAATTATAACAAGCACCCCCGCCATGCATAGTATTTTCATCAAAATTTGGATTTCCTTACGTTTCTCAAAAACTACTAAACGGATTTACACCAAATAAGAAAAAGGGCTCTTTCTGGACCAAGAGCTACCTTTCAGCCAAATTTTTATGTAATTCCGTCAAGTGTTTTTTGCGCTTTCGCTGTTCAATTTTTCCTATGGGAATTAAAAGTGGAAACGCTCTAAATTTCCCCCCCTTTTATCTTGGCCCCCGCTTGACGGATCACCCCAAAGCTTTCCAGACAGCAGCTCAAGTGACTGTTGAATTGTTTTGGGGAAATTTTGTGGAGATTTGTCAAGTTGCGCCAAAGATCTAGGCAAGCAAAAACAGCTATTTCTGTAGAAACTAGGTCCTAACTCCTTTTTTAAAAGAACAGTGTAATTCCAACAGGTGGGATTCAATTTTCTAGAGAGTAAACACATCCAGAGTTTTGTGACAATTATCTTTTACTCATAAAGTATTATGAGTGCTATGTTTTTTTTAATTATGCCCACATTCTTGTTGTCACATTGCTTATTCTGAGCAGAACGTTGCTTTCAATCATTTAAACATTTCTTCACTCTCACTTCAGTCCAATTATGCATTATTCTGGATTAAAAGTGTCAATGGGGAAATTAATTTTAAGTTATCGGAAATAAATCTCTTCTATAAAGGAGCAAGGCATAACAGACTAATTATCCTTCATACTGTACACTTTCTCACAGTCTGGTTGAATTTTAGACTATTTCATAATACTGACTATGGCATTTCTATTTTTCAAGTTTAGCATGTATGTTGTTTTTGCTTAATCCTTGCAGAACTATTTATACATGTTGTTTATGTGTCTCCAAGTCTAATGAACATGTTGAAGTGTTATTCAGATATGTAACCAAGTAAATTCAGAGGAAAACTTTCACAAAGAGCTAATAACCCTTATGCATTTCAAAGGCCAAAAGACACAACCTTGCACTAAAAGTATCTCAAACTTGTATTAAAAGTAGCCTCCCATTCGTTTCTTAGACCAACTAGATTATAGGCATTTTAGATCACATTTTGAAAATAGGTTAGCTTCCTGCATACTTCTTGATTTAATAACTCACAAATTAAAACTAAACATGTTTGATGGTGATATGATTTTAATAGTAGTAATCTATACAATGACCCAATCAACTTTTCTTGTTCTGTACAAAATAGAAAGTGGTGTACCTGCAGTAAAAGATGAAGGGGCATATTTATACTCCGTTTGCGCCGAATTTGCGTTGTTTTTTCGACGCAAATTCGACGCAAAACTAACTCCATATTTATACTTTGGCGTTAGACGCGTCTAGCGCCAAAGTTCATGGAGTTAGCGTAATTTTTTTGTGTGAACACCTTCCTTGCGTTAATGATATGCAAGGTAGGCGTTCCCGTCTTAAAAAATGACTCCGATGCATATGCGTCGTATTTATACTCCCGGGCAAAAATGACACCCGGGAGTGGGCGGGTCTAAAAAACCCGCATTAGCGCCGGATTTTAGCGCCTGGGCCAGGGCAGGCGTTAAGGGACCTGTGGGCTCAGAATGAGCCCAGGGGTGCCCTCCCCTGCCCCCAGGGACACCCCCTGCCACCCTTGACCACCCCAGGAGGACACCCAAGGATGGAGGGACCCACCCCAGGGACATTAAGGTAAGTTCAGGTAAGTATTTTTTTTTAAAAAAAATTGTGGCATAGGGGGGCCTGATTTGTGCCCCCCTACATGGCACTATGCCCAATGACCATGCCCAGGGGACAGAAGTCCCCTGGGCATGGCCATTGGGCAAGGGGGCATGACTCCTGTCTTTGCTAAGACAGGAGTCATTTCAATGGGGGTTGGGCGTCGTAAAAAAATGGCGCAAATCGGGTTGAGGCGATTTTTTTGCCTCAGCCTGACTTGCACCATTTGTGGACGCCCATATGCCATTTTCCCCCTACGACGGCGCTGCCTGGTGTACGTCGTTTTTTTAAACGCACACCAGACAGCGCCGGCGGCTAACGTCATTGAATAAATACGGCGCCCGCATGGCGCTTCAGAATGGCGTTAGCCGGCGCTAATTTTTTTGCCACAAAACTGCGTTAGCGCAGTTTTGCGTCAAAAAGTATAAATATGGGCCGAAGTCTGGATATATTAATTTGTTAACTTGTCTTCAATATACTTGTTAAATACCTTGCCACTTGTGCTTTTTCAAGAAAAAAGTTTCCACAAATTACCTAAATAGATTTCTCATACTGTTAAGAGGATGAGGTGCACATCAAAGCCTTATTAACAATGCAAGCTATGTAATAAGATCAAGTTGGGAAATAAGTTCAACTGATCCAATAATTACGTTGCCTTGGCCTTAGCTGTGTTAGCTTTACACTTATCTGGTTGAAACTAAAGGCAGTATCTGGTCAAATACGTTAATGAGCTGGCCCCTACATTACAAAGGTGCCCTCAACTCGTTTTAAACATAATCCTTCACAATTCTCAAGATTGTCTTGAGCAAACTAATACTAAAATCCAAACAGGAGGCTACAGGAAGGACTAGCATAGCAGAAGGTATACACCTAATTGCAAGACACACTGCAGTGGGGCATTTTCCCTTTTATGGAGACCAGAGTGGAAGTTCACCCCTGCTGCAACAGCTCCTCCATACCCTACCACTCCTCCTGATTCTGACATCACTCACACTATTATTCCTCTGCCTCTGCCTATGCCTTCTTTTCCTTATACTATAATATGCCTCTTAACTAAGCACACCCCTTAAGTCCCAACACTGATTAAACTACCATCTTCTTAAATGTGGGCTCCTCCTCAGCCTGCACTCCTGGCTGTCAAGACAGGAAACAACCCACCTCCAAACATGACGCTCTCAGTAAGAAAGTTGTGAAACACAGAAAGCTGCACAAATGGATTGATGCAATGTACAACATATCTTATTGCTTTTATTTCTTCAAAAAATAAAAATTCACAATAGAAAAACAGTTGCCCTCAATCCCAACAAACTTAAAAGCACTCTCACAACCTCAGTACATACCATTCACGCACAACTTGTAATACTCAAATATACCTCAATAAAAACCAGTAATGAATTCAGTCACATACAGTACAAAATCATTTTAGGAAAGGCTGATCCTCAAATTAACATAAACAATATTGCAAATACAAATACCAATACATGTTTTTAATACCTTTTCACAGTTGTAAATATAAATTGCTAAAAAAGTATAGTCCAGTAATTATTTCCAAAATTTATTCCATAGGTCAACATAGTACAAATGTTTGCCTGAATCCACCCCTTACTTGGAATAATGACTATATGGCTAAAGTATCAATATTGATGCCCGTTTTGGTGTCCAGTGCTCAAGCCAACCATGCTCGACCTTCAGGGTACTAATTGATGCACATGGCAAGGATTAAAACACCCAGTAGGAGGGAAGAGAGAGCAGCCCAACAAAATATTCTGGTACCCACCAGGCGCAGCACTTTAATGATTCCAAGTCTTGGGAGTAGGAGGAGCCCCAACACAGATACACAACTGAATGACTATGAAGTTCCTAATCAACGCTTGATCAGGCCGCTAGTATGCAGCGCCCCAGGAATGATGCCTAGGTCCAATAGATGCAACAAGGCTCTCCATTCAACAACAATCTTCAAATATGCGTTCTTTGCTTTATCACAATTGGGCATGTGACAATGTAGACTTGCTCAGGATCTGGTTCTATACTCTATTAATTTCTCCTTAATAATTTTAATATTCTGTGATCAGACTGCAAAAACAGAGTGGGAGGGATGAAAGCAGTTAAGGACTACTGCATCCTAGTCCCCACATTCAACAAAACATCACCTGTAGCTGATCGTGAGACACTGGCTTTTTCTTGCAATTTGTAAATGGCTTTCTTCAAGAACAGTGTCATTCAGAAATAAACAATCAACATCTTGCTTGACAATGTGCATCAGAAACTAAACATAGAATAAATATGGGGGCTTGGCCAAGGAACATGGCCAACGGGACGTGCTTCATCCCTGGCGATATCCTGCCGTGATCCTGAGGCATCCCGGGGCCATGGGAGCTGTTCTTTCAGATCGGTAGGATGTCTGGTGGACCCGGGCGTGACTGGATCCCTTTTTAGGGTCCGTCGGCACTGTGTCTGCGGCGGCGCTGGAGCGGTGCTGGGCCGTGCAGCTCGCGTTGCGGGAGGGCGGTGGGCAGAGTGGAGTTGGGGGGCAGGCATGATGTGGATGCCCCTCCCTTTGACCTGTAAAGGAGCCAACTGTGAGGTGGCTGTCAGCCGAGGCTGGTGCAGGAGGGGTCGGTCGGACCCGCAGTGAGGGGGGCGGCCTACTGGTGGTAATGGCGACAGCGAGGACCTCCACCGGGGCTGCGGGGCTTGCTTTCTGGGCTCGCTGCTGGGCAGGGCCTGTGGGCCGGGCAGCTTGTCGTGCTGCCGTGACTGGGGGGGGGCCTGTGTGGCCCTGGGCTTGGGGGACTGACGCCCGAGATGGGAGGTGTGCAGCGCATCCTCCCGAGGCCCTGGAGTGATGGGGTGACATCTTGGGCAATTGGGCCCACGAAACCACACTGCTGGACGGCGAGTGCTGCAGCGAGAGTACCCGGAGGTGCCCCTGGACATCCAAGCAGAGTTGTTTCAGCTTTTCTTTTTCTTCACTTTTTTGCGGTTCTGCTGCGCTATTGAACATGTACTGACCTTGTTGGTGAGTGTTTCCTGCTTGATCCTCGGCTACTGGAGAGACTCGCAGCCATTTGATCTGATTGCTTGGCTTGGCAGTGATCCTTAAAGGAGTGGAGAGCTGCGGACACTGTATTTGTGGTGCTTTGTTGTCCGGACTCTGCGGGAGGTTGCCAGTTGCATTTGGACCTGACGAGGAGAAAAATGGGGCGTCATAAACGACAGACGCATCACAGGGCAACACTATGGAACAATATACTACCCCTGTGGTTCTTCCGCAGCGTGCAGCGAGATTGGAGGTGAGTGGAGGTGCAGCCGGGACACCGCTGAACACTGAAGAGGCATCGCAACCGGAGCTGCTTGCGACCATTAAGGGCTCCTGGGTGGCACTGGAGGGTAAAATAGAGACGGTGGCGGTGGAGGTCAATCTGTTGTGGGCTGACCTTCGGAAGGTGTCCGACAATGTGAAGGTGGCAGAGGGTTCCATAGCGGAGATTCAGTCTGAGGTGGGGACGCTGCGAAAGCAAATGGTGCAGGCCACCTCCACGGTCGGACAGTTGGAGGCGCGGCTGGAATACACAGAAGGGATGTCCCGGCGGAACAATGTCAGGTTGATGGGCTTTCCGGAGCGTGCAGAGGGGTCTGCCATGGAATCCTTTGTTGAGAACTGGATCAGAGATGTGCTGCTGCCATCTGGGCTATCTAGAGTCTTTGTGGTGGAGCATGCACATAGGGCCCTTGGTGCGCCGCCTAGAGCCATTATTGCCCGCTTGCTTAACTACAAGGACCTGGACTGTGTTCTACGTGCTGCACGTGAGTCAGATAAGGCGTTATATGAGAACTGCAAGATCTCTATCTAACTTGATTACACAAACAAGGTGCAGAATTCTCGTAAGGGATTCATGGAGGTCAAGGCGAAGCTCCGAGCCATGAACATTAGATACATGCTCCTGTATCCGGTGCGTTTGAAGGTCTTGTCGGGTGGGAAATGACACTTTTTCGATCGCCCAGAGGAGGTGTGGCGATGGATGTGGGACAAGGGGGCTCCAGGGAGAACGGAGGGATCTGGAGGCATCGCCTGTAGGAGGCTGAACTGGCTTGTAGTGAGTACCAAGGGGTACTTACACCTTGCACCAAGCCCAGGTATCCCTTATTAGTGTAGAGGGGTGTCTAGCAGCTTAGACTGATAGAAAAGGTAGCTTAGCAGAGCAGCTTAGGCTGAACTAGGAGACGAGTGAAGCTCCTACAGTACCACTAGTGTCATACGCACAATATCATAAGAAAACACAATACACAGATATACTAAAAATAAAGGTATTTTATTTTTATGACAATATGCCAAAGTATCTCAGTGAGTACCCTCAGTATGAGGATAGCAAATATACACAAGATATATGTACACAATACCAAAATATGCAGTAATAGCAATAGAAAACAGTGCAAACAATGTATAGTCACAATAGAATGCAATGGGGGCACATAGGGATAGGGGCAACACAAACCATATACTCTAGAAGTGGAATGCGAACCACGAATGGACCCCAAACCTATGTGACCTTGTAGAGGGTCGCTGGGACTGTAAGAAAACAGTGAGGGTTAGAAAAATAGCCCACCCCAAGACCCTGAAAAGTGGGTGCAAAGTGCACCTAAGTTCCCCAAAGAGCACAGAAGTCCTGATAGGGGACTTCTGCAGGAAAGACCAACACCAGCAATGCAACAATGATGGATTTCCAGACGAGAGTACCTGTGGAACAAGGGGACCAAGTCCAAAAGTCACGATCAAGTCGGGAGTAGGCAGATGCCCAGGAAATGCCAGCTGTGGGTGCAAAGAAGCTGCCACTGGATGGTAGAAGCTGTGGATTCTGCAAGAACGACAAGGGCTAGAAACTTCCCCTTTGGAGGACGGATGTCCCACGTTGTGAAGAGTCCTGCAGAGGTGTTTTCGTGCAGAAAGACTGCCAACAAGCCTTGCTAGCTGCAAAGGTCGCGGTTAGGGTTTTTGGATGCTGCTGTGGCCCAGGAGGGACCAGGATGTCGCCAATTGCGTGAAGAGACAGAGGGGGCGTCCAGCAAGACAAAGAGCCCACTCAGAAGCAAGCAGCACCTGCAGAAGTGCCGGAACAGGCACTACGAAGTGGAGTGAAATGGAGCTCACCCGAAGTCACAAAGGAGAGTCCCACGATGCCGGAGGACAACTCAGGAGGTTGTGCACTGCAGGTTAGAGTGCCGGGGACCCAGGCTTGGCTGTGCACAAAGGAAATCCTGGAAGAGTGCACAGGAGCCGGAGTAGCTGCAAAACACCTGGTTCCCAGCAATGCAGTCTAGCGTGGGGAGGCAAGGACTTACCGCCACCAAACTTGGACTGAAGAGTCACTGGACTCTGGGAGTCACTTGGACAGAGTTGCTGAGTTCAAGGGACCTCGCTCGTTGTGCTGAGAGGAGACCCAGAGGACCGGTGATGCAGTTCTTTGGTGCCTGCGGTTGCAGGGGGAAGATTCCGTCAACCCACTGGAGATTTCTTCGGCGCTTCTAGTGCAGAGAGGAGGCAGACTACCCCCACAGCATGCACCACCAGGAAAACAGTCGAGAAGGCGGCAGGATCAGCGTTACAAGGTCGCAGTAGTCGTCTTTGCTACTTTGTTGCAGTTTTGCAGGCTTCCAGCGCGGTCAGCAGTCGGTTCCTTGGCAGAAGGAATTCCCCCAAGCAGAGACCCTAAATAGCCAGAAAAGGAGGTTTGGCTACCTAGGAGAGAGGATAGGCTAGCAACACCTGAAGGAGCCTATCAGAAGGACTCTCTGACGTCACCTGCTGGCACTGGCCACTCAGAGCAGTCCAGTGTGCCAGCAGCACCTCTGTTTCCAAGATGGCAGAGGTCTGGAGCACACTGGAGGAGCTCTGGGCACCTCCCAGGGGAGGTGCAGGTCAGGGGAGTGGTCACTCCCCTTTCCTTTGTCCAGTTTCGTGCCAGAGCAGGGCTGAGGGATCCCTGAACCGGTGCAGACTGGCTTATGCAGAGATGGGCACCATCTGTGCCCATCAAAGCATTTCCAGAGGCTGGGGGAGACTATTCCTCCCAAGCCCTGGCACCTTTTTCCAAAGGGAGATGGTGTAACACCCTCTCTCTGAGGAAGTCCTTTGTTCTGCCTTCCTGGGCCAAGCCTGGCTGGACCCCAGGAGGGCAGAAACCTGTCTGAGCGGTTGGCAGCAGCTGCAGTGAAACCCTGGGAAAGGTAGTTTGGCAGTACCCGGGTCTGAGCTAGAGACTCAGTGGATCATGGAATTGTCTCCCCAATGCCAGAATGGCATTGGGGTGACAATTCCATGATCCTAGACATGTTACATGGCCATGTTTGGAGTTACCATTGTGACGCTATACATATGTCGTGACATATGTATAGTGCACGCGTGTAATGGTGTCCCTGCACTCACAAAGTCCGGGGAATTTGCCCTGAACAATGTGGGAGCACCTTGGCTAGTGCCAGGGTGCCCACACACTAAGTAACTTAGCACCCAACCTTTACCAGATAAAGGTTAGACATATAGGTGACTTATAAGTTACTTAAGTGCAGTGGTAAATGGCTGTGAAATAACGTGGACGTTATTTCACTCAGGCTGCACTGGCAGGCCTGTGTAAGAATTGTCAGATCTCCCTATGGGTGGCATAAGAAATGCTGCGGCCCATAGGGGTCTCCTGGAACCCCAATACCCTGGGTACCTCAGTACCATATACTAGGGAATTATAAGGGTGTTCCAGTACGCCAATTTAAATTGGTGAAATTGGTCACTAGCCTGTTAGTGACAATTTGGAAATAAATGAGAGAGCATAACCACTGAGGTTCTGAATAGCAGAGCCTCAGTGCGACAGTTAGTCATAACACAGGTAACACATACAGGGCACACTTATGAGCACTGGGGCCCTGGCCGGCAGGGTCCCAGTGACACATACAACTAAAACAACATATATACAGTGAAATATGGGGGTAACATGCCAGGCAAGATGGTACTTTCCTACATCGCCCGATGGGCTTTTGGGTCCGAAAGCCCAGACTGGAGATCACATTGCACTGGGCAGCTGGCGGAATCGTGTTGCAGAGTTGAGATAGGAGATGGAACAATGGCGGTGGTGCCTGCTGACTCGGTTGGGGGTACAGCTTTGGAGCAGGAATTGGACGCAGGTGGGGATGCCGGAATGACGTGACTGTTATTCTTGCTGTGGTGCTGCTTGTCGTCGGTCCTGAAAAGGTTATGCAGGTGGACTGGGTGGTGGCTGGCCCTCCGGGGTGCCACTGGCATATTCAAAACTCAGGTTTGGGGTGTGCTGGGTACTTTTGTGAACTGATGCCGGAGGGGGGGTGGTCACTCCACAGTTGTGGTAGGCCATTTGTTATGGTAAGTTTGGGTTTAGGCTGCGGTCCTGGCAGCATTTACGGACTAGACTTACAGTATGGTCTGTGTTGGTTGTTTTACTGTATTTCCGGAGTGGTGGGAGGTTTGATCATGTTTACAGTTCATTCAACAGTGCAGGTATAGGAGCAAGATGTGCAACCTGTCTTCTTTTGTCTCATTTCGGGGGGGTAACACAGTGGGCTGCGTCCTACGGGTGGAGGAACCACTTTGTATTGCCATGGGTTGTCTTATTAATATGCTGACATGGAATGTCAGGGGCTTGAAAAGTTGTGCAAAACGCTACAGGTTGCACTCATTCCTACGTAGGCACAAGGTTCATATTGCTTGTCTTCAGGAAACTCACATGACGGATGAGGAAGCGCATAAAATGGCTAAGAAGTGGCGGGGACAGATGTTTTCATCCTCCTTTTCTTCCTATGCATGTGGGGTGTCGGTGTGGGTGGCCCTGAGGGTTCCCTTTACCCATGTATACAGTGAGGTGGATGTGGATGGCCGCTATGTGCTGGTGGAGGGCATGTTAGATGGTCTACCCATTGTTATCCTTAATATATGTGCTCTTAACACGGATGATTCCTCCTTCTACTCCAGAATACCTGAGATCTTGGGGGACAGTGTGGATGGGCCCCTGGTTTGGGCAGGGAACTATAATTGTGTGTTACATGGGGAGTTGGATCGCCTCCTGCCGAAACTGGGAACCAAACCACTGATGGTAAAATCTCTTAGAGATGTGATGGCACAGTTGGGTCTCTGGGACAGTTGGAGGGAACGGCACCCTGGCGGTAGGGAATATACTTGTCACTCCAGAACACATGACACTTATTCTTGACTAGACAGGTTTCTGTTGGGTGGTCTCAACAGCTCGCATGTCCAGGATGTTACTCATTTGGGTCGTTTTTTGTCTGATCATGCACCAGTTCGGCTGCAATTGCAATGGGGAGAGACGACCACTCGCACAGCTCGAGGTTGGTGTATGCCTGTGGATTTGCTGACTGATCAGGGATGTCGGGAAAGAGTGGGTGCAGCCATAAAACAATATGTGGACTTGAATTGGAACATGACTGCGTCTCATGATTTGGAATGGGAGGCTATGAAGGCAGTCATTTGGGGAGAGTGCATAAGTATGGTGGGAGGGGTGCGCAGACAGTTAGAGCAGGATCTTACGGCCCTAGAGGTGAAATTGGGGGAGGTACAGTGGCAGCTACCCAAAGCAAGCACGGTAAGGCGGGAGGAGCTCAGGCTACACAAGGAGGTTAATGCATGTTGGGAGACACTAAGCAGAACAACATTGAGAGGGTATAGGCAGCGGTTGCATCGAGAAGGCGATAAATCAGGTAAACTATTAGAATGGATCTTGAAACGAGAAGTGGAGGCCCCGCCTATAATACATACTAGGAACACTGAGGGTGAACTCCTCACAGGGCATGTTGACATTCTACGGGAATTGGCGTCCCACTTCCAAAGCGTATCAAGAGCTGGCACTGTATTGTCAGAGGATAGTGTGGGGACATTTCTGCAGCAGATGTGGCTGCCGAGGTTGGACTCAAAGAGTGGGGATGCTCTTGAACTCCCAATTACTGTGGAGGAGGTGGGAGAGGCAGTGACAACATTGGCAAAATCAAAATCTCCTGGTAGTGACAGCTTTCCTGTGGAGCTGTATCAGGCTTGTTCCTCCACACTACGGGAGAGATTACTGGAAGTTTTTGAGGAGGCACGGGGGTGTGGTATGTTACCAGACACCATGCACCAGGGTATAGTGTGTTTGCTGCTCAAGCCGGGGGGATGCTGCTGATCCCTCCACGTATCGACCGCTATGGTAAATAGCAATGTCAAGATACTCTGCAAGATCTTGGCCACTCGGCCCTGGGGGGTGATTCAGGGTCTGGTGCACGAAGACTAATGCGGGTTCATACAGGGTCGTAGTATGTCCTATAATCTGCATCGCTTGGTGCATGTCCTGCATGAGACTAAGGGAATGGAGTCAGAATTGAAGCTGGTATCTCTTGATTTGGAAAAAGCATTTGATACAGTAGAGTGGGGATATCTATTGGAGGTATTGCGGAGCATGGGTTTTGGCCCTGGATGTTGCGCTTGTGTTCGACTACTGTACACTGCCCCAACAGCTCGAGTATGTGTAAGGGGAGAGACTTCGAACACCTGGGAGATTGGCAGGGGTACACAACAGGGATGCCCGCTCTCGCCTCTTTTGTTTGCTCTGGCTGTGGAGCTTCTGGCAATCTGGCTTCATGAGGAGATGGTGCAGTGGGGGATTCTGGTGGGTCGGGACACAAACGTAATTTCCATGTATGCTGATGATGCATTTGTCTATGTGCGGGATCCCCGCGTTTAGGTGCCGGCGCTGCTACAGAGGTTGAAGGTATTTGGGACTTTCTCTGGTCTCAAGATTAATATGAACAAATCGCTCCCGTTTCCACTGGGGTCTCTTGTTGGGATTCCTCAGGGTGAGCTTCCTGGGGTTGGGTTACGCTGGGAAGTTGAGTGCTTTCGGTACTTTGGTATCTGGGTCACTTACTCTGTAAATGGGTACAATAAACACAATGTTGAACGAGTAGCAATGGGCCTGGAACACTCAGTTTCTTTCTGGAATAAGTTGCCTCTTTCCGTTATGGGTCGGGCTGCAGTAGCAAAGATGGTGTTTTTGCCCCGGTGCCTTTATCTGGTACAGAACTCCTTGTATCCGCTGCCTGTGCGGCTTTTTTGTCGCTTTGATAGCCTGTTGATTTCCCTAGCATGAGAGGGCCGGCAAAGCAGGGTGGTGCTGTCCGTCCTGCAGAAGGACCTAGAGGGGGGAGGACTGGCGTTCCCCAACATTAGATACTATTATTATGCAGCACATCTGCAGTGTGCAGCCAAATGGATGTCAGAGGTTGATAGTTGGGAAAAGAGGTTGTATGCTGATGTATGTGATGGGCGGTCATTGGCGCATATTCTCATGTCAGGGGACAGATCTGATCCCTCTGCACCATACCTGGTAAGGACAACTGCTGGGATCTGGGAACAGGTGGTGAAACAGGCGCTACGACGGGCTCCCTTTGACAGGGAATTAAGGATATGGGATCTGTCTCTGTTTCGGGATATGGCGAGGACAATGTCAGTAGAGGCCTGGAGGTCGAGTGGTTGCGAGGTGGCCGGTGACCTGTACCCTAATGGTGAATTTCTTTCATTTACTGATGCTTAGGATCTGTTTGAGTTGGGTTCTGGCTAGTTTTTGCAATATGCTAAAATTGAAAGTATGGCCCCCGAAATCTGGGACGGTTTCCCTATTGCCCCTAGGGCCTCCTCAGTATTGAATGGTCTGTTTAATTGGGGCGAGGAAACATACTTGATCACTCAGCTCTACAAGGCACTGCGGGACGATTAACCAGGTGTGTTAAGCGTGGAACTTAAGGCGTGGGAGACTGACCTGGGGCTGCCCAAAGAGGACGCTGATTGGGATGTGGCCTTATCGTTGGTCCGAACGGTGTGATGCTAACACAGATTTAAACTTTTGCATTTCAACTTTGTGCACAGAACATATATCACTCCCATTAAACTAAGTAAGATGGACCCAGTTCGAGGAGCTTGCTGTCCTCATTGTGGTGAGCTTGGTGCTTCATTCCTGCACCTGGCCTGGTCCTGTAGTGCAGTTTATGCTTTCTTGCAGGAAGTGATGGCGGCGATTGTGGAGGCTACGGAACTCGAATTGGAGGCAAACCCGATGACTTGACTTTTGGGAGTTGTGCGTAGGCTGCGGTGCAGGGGGGTTGTGTACAAGATCGTGCAGCTAGCGTTGGTACACACCAAGCGTAGAGTAGCGATTGGTTGGATGAGTACGCGGACCTCTACGACTTCTGACTGGCTGTGAGATTTGCTGGAGTGGGGGCAGTGGAGGAGCAACATATGCGCATGATACACAGCGATGAGAGGGTACTTGCTGATGTGGCAGCCTGGGGTGCACTGTTGGAGCGGTTCACTGGGGAGGAGGAAGTAGGTTCTGTAAGTAGCAATGGGCCAATGGGTGACGGGGACACATGCCCCACTCACTGAGCTAGTGATGACCAAATATGGAGTTGATATATTCCTACATGCTTATGCTATATAATGCCTGGCCTCATTAGGATGTGGGGTAGGTCCGTAAGGTTAAGGATAAGCTCAGTGTTGTGGTTATGCCTTCACTGACGGTACTCTGGTGTGTGCGCCCTCGGGCATCATTATACATCGAAAACATCCTGCTTTACTGTAACCTGCACTGTGTTGTATGTTTATGTTGGTTTGCAGTTTCTCAAACTAAAATGAAAACAGATAAAAAAAAAAAAAAAAGAATAAATATGATTCTTTGACACCCATGTTAGAGAAGACGGTGTCAGGCTAATTGAGGCCTGGTTAGCATAAATCAGGAATACACATTTCAACAAGTCACAATAAATTTTGAAAAAGACCCGTAAAGCCATCATCAAGGCCATTCCTGGTAAAAACCTCCATGTTCTAGCCTCTAAATTTCCTGGAATAGTCTAGGAAGAAATATGTGTTTTGTCAATTTGTTCTATCGTTCTGTCAATCGGTTTAAATCAGCCCACCAAGGAAAAGCAAACAAAGTCTGCTTTCTGCAAGAGAGAGCTGTCAAGCAGCTCTCCTTTGCAGAAAGCGAAATTTTCATCTATCTTCCCTGTCCGCAAATATGCAACCGGGGAATACAGATGAAAATATTGCTTCCACATGCAGGGATCTGCTACTTAAAGCAGCTCCCTGCTTGGTGTAGCAATGCCAGCTCCCCAGGATGGGGGAGCCAGGTAGGACCATGGGGACCTTGAGGCTCCCCCATGGTCCTGTCACTATCTCTCTCTCTATTCCATCCAATAATGGGATGGAAGAGAGAGAGAGAGAGAGAGAGAAAAAGAGAGAGTGAGAGAGAGTCATTGCAATGGTCTCTCCATGCAATGACTTTTCACCAGTGGCATAATGGTTAAGGTCACAGACCCCTTACTGAAAGTTGATGGGTCTAGCCCAGGTGTGTCTATGGGCATTCCCTACTATAATTTTTTTCAACATCAAAAGTTGCACGTTCATAATAAAATGTGATCTCACTCTTTTTAATTGACAAATAAATTTTTCTTTTCAATTTGTACAGATATAACTCATTCTAAGTATATCATCCACGAAAGCCTAAAAAACTCTTTATCTCCCTTTCTCTCTCTCAATTTCCCTTTTTCAGTCTCTTTCACCAACTCACACACCCACTCAGACCTACTCATGCACACACTCATAAACCTACTCAGACCCTCGTGAACCCACTCAGACCCTCACGCACCCACTCACAGACCCACTTAGGTAACTATAACTCGCGTCCTCACCAAACCCTGCTAATTACCCCACAAATTACATCACTCATGACATCTTTAATAACATCACTGATAATGTCACTGTAACATCTGCAGTAAAAGGATTGATCAGATAACTATGCATGGTGGTTGCGCGACTTATAGTTACCTTAGGGCATGAGTTATAGCTACTTTCAATAACTATAACTATAACTCGTGAATTTCTATGGTTTGGTACATTTAAAATATGAGCCTAACTATAATGTCCCTGTAACCTTTGGTTTTATAAGTGAATTTCTAAGGCTTTTTTAATTCTATTTCCTAACTATAATGTATGTATATATATAAATATATATATATAAATATATATATGTATATATATATACATATATATATATATATATATATATATATATATATATATATATATATATACATATATATATATATATATATATATATATATATATATATATATATATTTGTATATATATTCACTGAAAACCAACAAAGGTTAAAGTAACATTATAGTTGGGTGTGATAAAAAGATCCTGTTTTGTTTTTAAAAAAAACTTACAAATTCACTGAAAAAACAAAAATAAAGTAACATTGCTACCCATGACATGTATGGTATAGTGTTAATGTTGCAAATGACACAATCTTGCTTTACCTATTGTGCTTGTATGTATGATAGCAGTAAAGACACTTCATATTCTTCTGAGCTATTTTGCACTTACTTTCATAGCTCTCATGGTATACCTGTTTGTGGACCAACATGTACAAAAGAAGCTTGGATGATCTCATCAGTGATGCTCTCAATGATGTCATTTGAGATGTCATCAGTGATGTTATAAATTATGTCATAGAACATGTCATGAGTAATGTCATATGTGAGGGCATAAGCAGTGCATAGCAGGGGTGCACTGCTTCCTATAGCTGGTGAATTTCTGTGGTTTATTTAGTTCAAAATGTTTATGTTGTCACTGACAAATTCGCCTATCTATAACGCTACTTTAATTTTTGTTTTTCTCAGTGATCCCATACCCTGGGGCCCGCCACATTTTTGTAGGGGAGGGAGGTAGATGGCCCCCCTTCCTGGGCCAAATTTAGCCCCAGGAACCACAGACCTCAGGTCCCATCACTTAATTTAAAGGGGAGGGGGCACACAGTATCTCCCTGGGCTGATTTTGTCCCCGGAGACCCTATCTCCTGGGGCCAGGCCATATTCTAAATGGGGAGGGGCCATGCAGACCCCTTCCCCGAACCGGTTTCTGGACTCCAGGGCCTGATCTTCCGAGTCCCGGCCATATTTAGAACGGGGAGAAGGGCACGTGGCCACCTTCCCCAGGCCATATTTCACCCCTGGGACCCCATCTCCCGGGGTCTGGGCATATTTATAAGGGAAAGATTGAAGGGGGCATGTAGCCTCGCTTCCCAGGCCAATATTGGCCCCTGACCCCATCCCTGGGGCCTAACATATTTATAACTAGGGAGGGCCACTGTACCCAACCCCCCCGTATGCTGCCCTCCTCCTCTGGTCAATTTTGGTACTTGGGACCACATCTCTGGGGTCCGCCACATTTTTTTTTTAGGGGAGGGGGTTTGTGTCCCCCCCTCCCCTGGCTGTATTTGGCCCCAGGGAGCTCATCCTCCAGGACCCATTGCTTAATTTATAGGAGAAGGGGCATACAGCCCTCCTTCGCAGGCTGATTTGAACCCCAGTAACCCCATTTCCTGGGGCCTGGTCATATTCTAAATGGGGAGAAGGGGCACGCAGCCCCCTTCTACAAGCTGATTTCTGGACCCGGGGACCTAATCTCCTGGGACCTGGCTATATTTAGAAGGGGAGGACGGCATGTGGCCATCATCCCCGGCCATATTTCAGCCAGAGTACCCCATCTCCTGGAGCCCGGCCTTTTTGTGAATGGGAAGCTGGGCACGCAGGCCCCCTCCCTGGTCCGAATTCTGGCTCTGGGAACCACATTTCCCTGGGCCTGGCCCTATTTAGAAGGGGGAGGGGGGCACACAGCCCCCCTCACCAGGCCAATATTGGCCCTGGGGACTACATCCAGAGGGCCTATCCTATTAATAATTGGGAAGGGGGCTATGTGGCCCCTCTCCCTAGCCCAATATTGGGCCTGGAGACCCCATCTCCCAGGGCCCAGCCTATCTATGGAGGGGTAGGAGGCATTCAGCTTCCCTCCCAATGCCAATTTTGGCCCGAAGGACTCCATCCCCTGGGGCCTTTGTAAATAACAATTGGGGAAAGGGGGGTGGCCATATGCTCCATGGGCCGATTTTGGCCCACCCAGGGCACCCACTTCCTCTTTTTTTGAGGTTGCGGAGGGATCCCCAATGCCTCTGCATCCCCAGGAGCCTCCCCACCTCCAGCTAGAGTCAGCATTGCTCCCTCCCATAGGAAGCAGCAAAAAATGCTGCTCCCTGTGGGTGGAAGCAATTTTTTTCATCTACTTCCCTGCCCGCTTCACAGCCGGCAGGGAAACGGATGAAAAGTCTGCTCCCAGCTGGCAAAAGCATTTTTCCTGCTTCTGCCCACTGGGAGTGGACTTAGTGTTATTTCTCACTTGGCGGGAGCTTTAAAATTGCTCCCGCCAAGCGAGAACAAATACAGGTTTTGCTGCCCGCACCAGTGCCACAGGGAAACTGCTATGTCCTCCAGGGTGGGCTCCCTGGAACATAGTTGGAGCTGGCTGTGCGGCCTCTAGGGTCATTAATGGCTCCAGGAGGGGGGCTGTGTGTCCTCTCCCTTTTGTGTGCACAGCCAGGCCCCGGGATTGAGGGCCCTGGAACTGAAAACAGCCAGAGCAGTGGGGGGGGGTTCACATAGCTGGGCCCCAGGGGCTGGCATCCCTGGGGCTGAAAATGCACACTTCCCTTTTATGTTCACAGCTAGGTCCTGGGTAGGGAGGTGGTCCCCAGGGTCGAAATCGGCCCAGGAGGGGGGCCATATGTGTATATATATATATATATATAAAGAGAGAGAGAGAGCGAGAGAGAGAGAGAGAGAGTGGGTGGGTAGTTCCCAAGTTTAGGTGGAGAGCAACTCCTGTATAGAGCACCCTACAACACCAGTGACACTGAATCTGTTCACCTCAAATGTCTGTTTTTCTAGCAAAGTTTTTAAGCATGGGATAAGCACAATGCACTCCACCCAAAGCTAGAAAGGGACAAAGGGGCTCATTACGAGTTTGGCGGTCTCAATGTGGGACCGCCAAACTCACAGGAGAAGAGTGGCATCCCCCCTGCCCTATTACTAGATTTCTGCCGGTCTGACCTGGCTAACCGGTGTAAACCTTGAAATAGAGCATTACCACCCGTCTGACCAGTGGGAACAGTGCTACGAGATACCACTCAACTCCCTGTAAAGAGCTGAGTACTATCTCATAGCACAGAGGGGGCCATCCAGCGCCCTCGGAAAGCGCGCTGTTTGTAAAGCAGACAGTCTGCCTTCATGTACTTTCTGCAAAGCAGAAACTGCGCATTTTGATTGTGCTGGACAGGGGGCCCCCTGCACCTGTTCTCTACTAGTCTTTTCATGGTGGGGAAACAGCCATGAAAAGGCTGGCGGGGAACAAGGCTGTAATCAGCAGGGCAGAGCTGAGTTCAGCATCACCCTGACTGATTACAACCAGGACCACCATCACCCCGTCGGGATCATGGATCCTGGTGCAGACCGCGGTCTGTTTGCGGGTCTGCCAGCCAAACTCGTAATGTGACGGTCAGACTGCCACAGTCGCGGTGGTCCAACCGCCACCGAGGGCTGGCGGTTTTGTTGCCGCCAGCCCCGTAATGAGACCCAAAGTCCTTTGCCATGTCTACATCAAACTCTTTAGGCATGGGATTAGCACAGTGCTATCCAGGCAGAGCTGTAAAATTACAAAACACTTTTACCACTGCAGGCACAGTATTACATTTTTGGATTGGTAAAACACCATCCAGGCTAACCTGGAATTAGTAAAATTGCAACCCTCAACGTGTTTCGCTATCATTAAAGTTCTTCCTATGGGCCAGAAAAAAGATGCTTCTTCTGAGTGGGTGCAGTGCCTGTGCCTGCACTATGACCCCCAATGTAGTTGTCTAGCCGGGGCACACACCTATAATGTGGAAACGCCCCGGGGATCAATTAGAATTCAGTCAGGATTTGTAGAGCATGGCTTATTGCCCATGAGGATATCCAGGCACTAAGTTCTTGCTGTGATCTGTCAAAGATCCAGGTCTTAAGTCCCTTCCTGAATTCCGTAAAGAGGATGCTATTCGTAGGTGAAGGGGTAGGTCATTCAAGGATTTGGCAGTGAGGTAGACGGAGGATTGTTCCCAGGGCAAAAATAGGCTTGGGTAGGGGGGCAGGTTGCCATTTATAATAACATGCAGCCCCTAGGGGAGGGGGCCCCTGGGGACTGCTAAGGCTAGAGGTGCGGCCCATGTGGCCCCTCTCCCCCTTTTTATTGTATTTGGCCCCTGGGATGGGGTCCCCAGGGCCTATTGAGGTTGGGGGGTGGTACCGTGTGTCCTCCTTCGCTTACAATTTGACCCTGGGGATTGGGTCCCCAGGCCCCAAGAAGGCTCTGGGAGGGGGGCTGCATGCCTTCCTCTGCTTAGAATTTGGACCCAGGGATAGGGTCTCCAGGGACTAAGAAGGCTTGGGGAGGAGGGTCTTGTGGCCTCACTCCCTTTTTGTAATTGAATTTGGCCCCAAGGGATGGAGTCCCTGTGGCATAATGAGGCTCAGGGAGGGGGGCACTCAGTCCTCTTTCCCCCCTTTTTAAATGGGCTTTGTCCCTGGGAAATTGAGTCCCTGGGGGCTGATAAGCCTTGGGTAGGGGGGCCTCACTGCCCACTCTCATTTTTTTCTGCAATTCGGCCCTGGGGCCTGATGAGGCTCAGGGAGGTGGAAAGATGTTCTAAGCTGACCTTGGCTTGAGAGGAGAGAAAGATACATTGGGATGTGGTGGCATTAATAATAATAGCAAATGCATATCTAAGTAATCACTTAGTACTGGATGCTGAAGACAAGCATTCAGGTGTCCCACAAACCACTAAGGGGAGACAAGGAAAGAGATACCTCAGTCCCTCACAGGATGACTAAAAAATCACAATGGAGGTAACCTCAATAAGAAATCTTAATATCTAGAGGATAGCACTCCTGTTTTTTTAGCAGACTCCCACCCTCATATTTCAATGTGTCATGCTTCATCATCCAGTCACCCGTGCATGTTTTGCCGCGGCCCCCGCAAGCTACCCACGGGTAAAGTCCGCAAACTACCATGTGCACCTGTCGAAAGGAACTGGGAGGGGTTTGCAGCTCCGTGTTGAGGTTTGTCCTGCGGAGGCCCGGCGGAGAAGTGCTTCCAGTATTACCGACTGAATTATTTGTATTCAGCTTACCCAATCCGCTCTAAGGCCCATATTTATACTTTTTTTAGCGCCACATTTGCGTCATTTTTGGACTCAAAAGTAGAGCAAACTTACAAAGTTCAATTATATTTTGTACGTTTGTGCCACTTTTGCATCAAAAAATGCAGCACTCAAAAAGTATAAATATGAGCCTAAATGTTTAGAAAAAAATGATTAAAGTTGAAAGCCATCGTCTAAAGGCTTTCCGGCATGCTGTGTTTCACCTGTCCGCTGTTTGAGAAACGGCCTTCGTCATTTTTTGACTCAAAAGCAGCGCAAACGTACAAAATACAATTGGGCTAAGAAGTATAAATATGGGCATTAGTATCTACGTAAAACAAGCCTTGAAGATTGAGTAATTCATGATACTGTCCCGCACTGGCTGCAGAAATATCCTAGCTGCACATCACGACCAACCACCAGCAGCAAGGACATCGACTTTACCGTGCACTAATAAGAAGGGTCCTCTGAAGCCCTAATATTATTTTTTGCAAGAAACAAGAACACATAATTGCTTGGAAAAACATAAATCGATGAAGAGTCTCTGCTGAAAACAAGTTTCGAAACTGCAACTAAGTAGTCATATGGTGCAATATATGAGATTTATCCATTATTCAAGAAGAGTTAAGATTTAAATCGGTAATGTTTAGAAATAATTGACGTTTGTGCTTACTTCACAAAGTTATTCCATCAAAGAAAGTCAGGGGTGGAGACTAAAGCCCTAGTAACATGTGCCCTGATGAGCATTTGTTATTTATTGTAAACGATACGCCGGTTCATGTGCGATAAATTCCAACAATCATGAAATTTGCCTTAAGAAAGGACCATAACAAGCAAATTTGGAAGTTTCTTCACCAAATTCCACATGCTCCAATATTTACCTGCACGTTTTTGCCAAGGGAATTTCAGCAGGCTTGACTGTTGGTAATTACAGAGTCCAGTAAACTTTGCACCATTTCTAAATGAGATCTCTGCGCGAGCAGGTGTTGATTAAATCAGAATATAATTTGCAACCAGAGGCGCAGCTTCAGGGGGGTGTTTGAGGTGTTACACCCCACCCCTAATAAATGTATTTTCGGATAAAAAGTTGGGTACAGGTGCTTTTAGTCGAGTATGGTCTGTCGGATTTCACCAAGAATTTTTACATACTCACAGACAAAATTGCATGTGCACTCTCTCCCACTCTGTTTTAAAAGTCCTAAAAAATATTAACAAAATATTGTGTTTTCTTTCTTAGTACTCCTACCAATCCGCATTTGTCTCCCTTTCCACTGGCCCTCAGACCCCTCTTCACGTACCCTGCTTCTCGTTAAATGTATTTAAATAATATGGCCCCCGTTAAGAGTTTGGCGGGCGGCAAACTCGTCCAAGAGTACACAGCAGGGCCTGCGGGCGGAAACAGCGGTGAACAGAGCCTTAACATTGACGCTGGCTCGTAATCGAGCCACATCAATGTGGCAGTGCTGCGGGTGCAGCAGGTTCACCCATAATTCAGGCAGTGGAAAGCGCGAAGGGGCTGCCCATGGGGCCGCTTCACTGCCGATGCCAAGTGCATGGGCAGTGCAGGGGCCCCCAGGACCCACTTTCCGCCAGCCTTTGCATTGTGGGGCTACCGCTATGCAAAGGCTGGTGAGAAGGGGACTTGGAATCCCCAGGGCAGCATCGAAGCAGCGCTGTCCTGGCGGATTACAACCGGCGAGACCACCAGGTGGCAAACTGGAATTGTCGGCAGTCCGACTGTGGCGCTTTCGCCACAGTTGTAATATCGCAGCTGGACTGCCACCTTGGTGGCGGTCCGACTGCGACCGTGACCCTGGCGGTCTTGTGAACACCAAGGTCTTAATCAGGGCCTATATGTCAACCTGATTGTTGGAAAATCTAAAGCTCACACCCTCCCAGTCTGACTGATAAAGCTACGCCCCTTTTTGCCCTTCTCAGTGCTGCTTATTTTTCAGCCGAGCTGTAGGCAAATGTGTGTGCTTCGTTTAGGCTAAGTGTCCCAATTATGTCTATTAGCCGGTTGGTCTTGTCAGGCAGGAACCAAGCACGAAGGTTAACACGCATGGGCGCATGCTTATCAGACATGATGTTTGCAAACAAATTACACTCATAACTTTAGCCACTTTGCTTTTAGTAACACAAATGTGTGACACTTGGCAAGCATGTTTTAATTGTATGTTACTTGCTGATGGCATGTTTTAATTGTATGTTACCTGCTCACTTAACCATCTAAAATTTAGATTCATTTACAGAAATGTGCCTGGATCCCGTGACGCTTTAGATTTGCTAAATGAAGTATTGAATCACTGGCTTATACAATGGTAGAGGCAGGTTCTTTTCCCTGCGCTAAGATGTCCTGTGCATCACCGTCGTTAAGATTACCCATAATTCTACCTGTTTCCGTTGTGATTGGGTGTTACTATTTGAGACGCCAGCACGTCTTTAGTGCGTGACGTCGCTTAGTAACGATCCCAACACGGAAGACGCGTTTCTCAATATACGCGCTGAAGCGCCAGCTTCATT
Source organism: Pleurodeles waltl (assembly GCF_031143425.1). Lineage (NCBI taxonomy): Eukaryota > Metazoa > Chordata > Amphibia > Caudata > Salamandridae > Pleurodeles > Pleurodeles waltl. The sequence goes on along the minus strand of NC_090440.1, from coordinate 655,267,498 downwards.
CTTGACGCGCCGAATACGGTAAGACGGCAGCGACTTTATATTTCCTTGGATTTGGTAGCCGCTTTGAGTTGCTAGATAGAAATAAGGACGGAGTGTACGCTGACTCTAACATTTGTTTCCCTGCTAGGGAGATGATACTAGCAACAATTTTTCTGACTCCGGATGGGCGTATCTAATTAGCAGGGTCCATCGTTTAAGTTAATTGAAGAAGATATACAGGAGTTCTGTTTCCCGTTCTTATCTTTATAACTAAGGTAAAGATATGTGGTTTCTATATTTTAAATAGAGTATATATTTTGAAAGAGAATTTTGATAAATCTAAAAGTAGTTCAGCACTTTATCACAGCCAGCTATAAAATTATCTTATGATTGTCTGTATAGTAGGAGACACTACTAAATTAAGCTAATATTGTTTTTAAATATATATAAGCTTTATTTAACATCATATATTCTGTAGGCATGTATCATATACCTTTTTATTGACTTATTTATCACATGTATGAATGTATATCTGTAAGCATGTTTTGTTTTTTTGATTGTCTTTCTAGAACTACTATTGCCCTTTTCCAGTCCTGATGAGGCCTTAAATCAGTAGGCCGAAACGCGTTGACTTCTTTGTATTGCAAGTGTATTGGGCTTGTCAAATAATGGATTATATTGTAAAGACTTAAGATGCACTATATCATGCTTGTGTGAAAGAAATGCACAACACTTTGATAAGTGAGTGCATGTAAAAGCCCAGGTCCTTAGCATATAGAAGTGGATCACATGTGGAGTTACAACAGTTACCACTATTCAAATATATAGGGCATTTTTCCTAATATTTTTTCCTAAGATTTTTTATATTGTTATATCTGTGATGAGGTCTATTGTGAGTGTTTTGTGAAGTAATATTTTGTTTATATTTTGTTTATAGTTAGCATTGTATTGTACATAAGTTTTACATCATCCTAGATCCTTTTTGCTATTGAAAAATTTGTTTGAAATAAATTTGAGAAATAAATAAACTCAGAAGCAACAGAATATAGGACTGTTCTTACAACTTAGGATTAAATTTGTCTCTACCTGCCATCCTTTTCTTTGTTGATGTTATATTTACCCTGGGCAGGGTAGTGTTATAGGGTTCCAATGGTGTTGTGCAGTTTCTAGCTCATTAATGGCACTGCCGATTCAGGGCAAGCCATGAACGATTCTAAAAACTATCACTTTTAATAAATGCCTGCCTATGTAGTGAAATACTCTTATGTACTATGTTGAAAAGCCTCCACATATTAAAGAAAAACGTTGTTTTGAATTTTGAAGAGATTGTATCATATTTTTACATTAGGTCTTCTGCACGATGTACATGCCAAACATTTTCATGGCTTGGTTCTTGCACAGACTCCTAGAGCCAAGCCAGACCCATGACTTGGCTCACACTATTAATTTGCCTGGATGCCTTCCTCTATTTACAACTCAGGCTTAGTACATGGAACCATCGGTCACTTAATAAATGATTTGTAAAAGACGAGGACTTGAAACATGAAGTCCTGAACACATACACCAATTTGATAATTCTACCTTCAAGGCTTCTTATAGCAGGGGTGAAGAAGAGTGTGTGTAGTGAAAATACATTTTAAATAAGTTATCCCAGTACCGGGACTCCATGCCATCGTGTTGTACATAACCATGGTCATGAGTTCCCAGGGAGGGCTACCAGGCATTTCTGCTACATACTTTCCAAAAAAAGGACATGCAGAACTTACAGTCTGTATTTTAAATCGTTTTTTATTAACATTTTATGAACACTTAAAGAAAAAGAAACCAAACAGTACAGCATAGGGACAATGTCAGTCCATGTAAAAGTAATGTAATCATAAGGCATTCACCTTAATTACATATTCTACTGGGCAGAGGTGTATTGAGTGCCCAGGGCAATATTTATACAGAGTAGCATCTTCTAGGGTTAAGCGAGCACATGCATAATAAGAGTTGTCAACAGCAACTTGCTGACATAGATACCCCAACAAATCTTTCCAGCACACCACCAGATTCCAATTGAATTGTGCCTCTTTGCCAGGAAGCTTAATACCAGCATTCACTTTTGCATGTATTCTTCTTGGGTGGGCGTGTAGCCACACTGCTTAATATTGAAGACAGTCATATTGCCCATTGCTACTGGTAGGACAGAGACCACCCTATTCCAAAACACCTCCGCAACTCTGCAGAACAAGACTATTTGGAGTAGATCCGCCCTATCCGATTGACATCTTGGGCATTGACTTGTTTCAGTCACCATTGTAAGCCCCACATCACAGTCTCTGACACATTTTGTCCTGTCCCATAATTCCAGTCTCAGACTGTGCCTGTGAAGTACTCTGGAGAGTCCAGACAGTGGGCGGCCACCCTGCGTCAGCAATAAGAGTGCCAATAGCATACTAGATTCCAGTGGTCTTTCAGGGCATCCCACTTGATTGGTATGTGTTACCTTAGCATACATCAATAAAGGCCCCACTTGCACGCCTGCCAATGCCATTGCATCCTCGAAGACATGTAAGGTATACACTGCACTTATAGATCGTCTGATTTTTCATATCCATTTGCTAGCTATCCAGATGCCCTTGCATCTAGGTACAGTCCAGGGAACTCCTAGAGTCCTCACAGTGGGCTTGGCACACAAAGGTTATCTTCTTCGTAACTGACCTTTTTCCCTATTCCCATGTCTGTGATATAAGGTAGACCATATACGATACTCATTGGTCCATCCCCACCAGGGCAAGAAACAAATATTCCATACTCCATAGCAGACTTCTAACAATCACATTCTCTTCCATGACCTAAGACAGCCAGAGTGATGCTGCAATTGAACCTGGTCAAAACATTCCATATCCTGCAAACCTTGCCCACCTGCTTCATACAGCAGTTTCAAAGTACTCAATTTAATTCTGAGACAGGCATCAGCCCATGAAATAGTCAACATGCTCTCTAGGTCTTAGAAGACCACTTGGGAATCGGGATAAACATCCACTGAGAAACAAAGAGAAGAAAATGTGATGGAATAACTAGGTCCTAAACAACTACTTGCCTAAAAAACTACTGCTAAACAACTAAAAAGTCTCTACAACGAAGTAATGAATAATTACTGTCTAAACAATGATTTTGCCTGAATAACGATTGCCTGAACAACTAATTTTAAGGTAAGTTTTCTTTTTTTAATGGTTTATTAGTTGTTTAGAATTGATATGTGTATGTATATATATATATATATATATATAAATATATATATATATATATATATAGTTAGAAATGGGGTTTCTGGTTGGCTAGGGTATGCACCTCAGCCAGGCAGAACCTACCCACTGTAGTCAGGGCAAGGGAGTTACAACTCCAAGATAACCCCTGCTCATCCCCTTGGTAGCTTGGCACGAGCAGTCAGGCCTATCCCAGAGGCAATGTGTAAAGCGTTTGCACAACACACACAACACACGTGACCCAATATCGCCACCACAAAGGAAACACAACACCAGATTATATGAAAATATATTGTATTGTACACAACGCAATTATTAGACCAAACATCACATATCAGTACTATCCTGCCACCTTAGCAGTTGTCAGAACGTTACACATTAGTTACTCTGCAAACTAGCAGAAGTCACAAATAATACACAGGTTACTCAGTATTCTGCAACATAAGCAGTAGTCAGGAAACACGTTACTACACCAAAGCACCGTCCTCACCCTCTTTGACCTCTACGCCTCGATCGATACAGATTTCCACTCTATCCTCTGCACCAGACACCACGACGCCAGCATCCGCGGCAAAGCACTGGAATGGATTCAATCCTTCCTGACCGAAGAATCCAGAGTGTCAGACTCCCACAGTACACTTCAGCGCCCAAAGGAACATGCAGTGGAGTACCCCTGGGATCCTCACTAGGCCCGACCCTCTTCAACATCTACATGGCCCGCTCGCTAAGGTCATCAGACAGCATGGACTAAACATTGTGTTCTATGCCGATGACACCCAGCTGTTCTTCTTCCTGACTGACGACACATCAACAGCCAAGAGAAATTTCCACAACAGTGTTGAAGCCACTCCTGGATGGAAGCCAGTTGCCTCAGGCTCAACTCAGACAAGACAGAGGTCCTCATACTCAGCTCCATCCACATGAGACGACTCCCGGTGGCCAGCCGCCCTAGGAATGCCCCCCACTGACCAGGCACGAACCTGGGCATCACCCTGGACTCAACGCTCTCCCTGACCTGTCGAGTCAACGCCTTGCGGCTCCTTAGAAAGATCTTTATGTGGATCCCCACTGAGACTAGAATGAAGGTCACCTACACTGTTGTCAGCAGCACATTGGACTACAGCAATGCCCTCTACGCCAGCATCACAAGAAGCTAGAAGCAAGACAACAGAGAATTTAGAACGCAGCAGCCAGACTCATCCTGGACATCCCCTGCCATAGCCATATCACTGCCCACTTCAGAAACCTCCACTGGCTCCCAGTCGATAAGGCATCACCTTCAAGCTATTGACTCACACCTATAAGGCACTTCACAACATCAGACCAGACTACCTCAACCACCGCCTGACCTTCTACACCCTGCCAGGCCACTCTGATTCTCCCATCTTGCCCTCGCTGCCATCCCCAGAATCAAGAAAAACACAGCTGGAGGAAGATCCTTCTCCTACCTCACAACCCAGACATGGAATACACTCCCACTCAACCTCAGACAGGCTGCATCACTGAAGCAATTCAGGAAGGATCTCAAGACCTGGCTCTTCGAATGATCAGCATGCCCACCACAGCGCCTTGAGATCCCACGGATGATAAGCCACGCTTTACAAGTACTGATGGATTGATCTCTCAGATGGCAGAGGTGCGTATCAAGGTGGAAACATGGACTGGCCTCTACTGTAAGACCTTTCTCTATGACCATGGGTGTGGGTAGTAGGGAGTGTGGAGAGAGACTGGCATCTCCACTCAGACCTCCAACTCAAATGACTGGTGTGCAAAGTAGGGTGTGAAAAGAGAGACTGGCCTCTCCACTCAGACATCTCTCTCAGATGATGGCTGTACACAGTAGTGAAAAGAGAGGGACTGCCCTTCCCTCTGAGACCTCTCTCTCAGATGGCAGGTGTTCTTATTAGGGTGATTATAAGGAATGCCCTCTTCTGTGAGACTTCTCTCTCAGATTAGTGTGCGTAGTAGGGTGTGTACATGGACTAGCCTTTCCTTTGAAACCTCTCTCTTAGATGACAAGTGTATTTCAAGTGATTGTTCAAATAGTTGTTAATGGTTTCGTGTATTTTATTGTGTGATTTGAATATGGTTTTCTAGGGGCATCACTATTACTGAAAACATTAATATGTAATATATATATAATTGAATTTTGGGTGAATACGTTTGCTCAACACAAATGATTTACAAATAGAATGGGGTACCGATTAAGTGGAGTCTATTTAGATTTCTAAAACAATGTGTATCTATTGAATGATGCCCTCACCTCCAATCAACTAAGCAACTCATGCCAAAAAGCATGTTACAAAAAATAATATTATTTTATTAATTTTCACATTTGTTTGTATAATTCACACAAAGTGATTTTGAGATATCCAGCACACTGAGTCTATATTTATAAGCATTTTGATTATCTTGTAGAACTAAACTATATTAATTAGTGTTGTGATGACCACATGATTTGTTTATTTGTTCAAATTGAAGTTACTACTATGACATTTGGGGTGTAATTGATACCATTATTTGTTACATGCTGAGTTGGTAATGCCATTCTATCTATCTGGAACGTGGCTAAGAATTTACGGACAGTATATTTGTTTATGTTTATGAAACCATGACTGTTTGTTTCAACGGGTGGTGGGGCACATCGGTTTGACACTGGCTTCTGTGCTGTAATGCACTAGCTGTATCTTTTTAATATAAGTCTGTGCACTATGGAGGGGCCCGCGCAGAGAGAGACCCGGTCTAGTCTCTCCGTGGGTACTTACGGGAAAGGGAAGTGACGCGGCAAGGCAGGATTGGAGGTAAGTAGGTGGGGGTGAAACTAGGGGAGGGGGTTTGAAAGGGTTCTGAGGGGAGGGACCGGCCTCTTTCTGTGCCGTTCATTGCACGGTCTGGAATTGGGTTAGTCCCTCGGGGATGCTTTGTTATGCGGCAAGTGCGGCATTTCTACATTTTTGCCTTCAGCGACAAGTGCTTTCAGATTGTATATTTTGCCTTCAGCGTCACGTTGACCAGCCACGACGCGGAAGCAGTGAAGGCCGCGCTTTGCGTGTTAGGCAAAGCCAGCCAACTTGCTCAGGCCTGGTGTCCTCGACCAAGCCTCGGTCGGCATGACGCAGGTGACGCACAGCACGTCGGGCTGGGTAGCGGCTGTAGTAGCCGTGTGTGTATCTCCAGAAAGGGCAAAAAGCCCAAGAAAACGTCGGGGCGGGCGCAAAGCGCATCTATCCCCTTGGGCCCACAAAATTTGGGAGACTCAGGGCAGGGGGAGGGGGAGTCAGCGGATGATGCTGTGGTGGGGGAGCAAGCAGATGGGAGCCTTTTGGGCCTGGATGAGCAGCTGCTGAGCACTGGGCCTGGGCTAGTTATGGATAATGATGGGGGCAAGATGGGGCAGGGCCTAGTACAGATATGGCTTACCATTCCTTGCCCAGAGGTGACACAGTTCTGGCTAAGAGTGGGGGGGGGCACAAAAGAAGAAGGGCAAGAGTGCTGGCAAGACAGGGGGCGGGCCAGTCAAGGCCAAGGCAGGGAGTGGGCAGGCAGAAAAGGATGTGGGGGGCCTGGAGTGGAGCAAGGAGGAACAGATGTGGGTGGGCCCAGGCAGGGCAGATTGGACTTGGGTGAGGCATGGGACCTAGAGGCCAGAATTCAGGAGCAGCGGCGTATAGTGGCAGAGACAGGGGAGAGGTGGGCCCAGTTGTGTAAGGACAGGGATGGGGCATAGACAAAGGGTAGGCAGCTAAAGAGGGCAGCTGAAGTGGTGGAGAATGTGGGACCCCCACCTCAGGCACCAGGTCGGGGAAGCTGAGTTTAGGTGCCGCAGGTATAGGTGGGGAGGGGTCAGGAGGCCTGTGCGGCCGGAGGGTCTGGCGGCGCGATGAGCACATGTGGCGCACATGGCCATGAAGGGCACGGAAGGACAATGTCAGTGTGTGAGAATGGCAGAAAGAAGGTGATGCCAATGAGGCGCAACACGGCCTCAGCAAGTTGGTCTGAAGCACTACAAGGTCTTCGTGGCCTTCTCTACAACGCAGGATCGGGGTCAGCGCAGAGATGGTGTGCACCATGAGGGTCTCGAGGAAGATTCGTCGAATAATGCACTGATGGGTGGTGGTGTTGATAGCAGGTGGGAGATAGATGAGGAGGATGTGGTGGAACTCGATTATGATGAGGAGATGGATGAGTGGGAGGACGGGGAGATTTGTGAGGCAGAGGTGAGCAGTGGCAAAGAGAGGGGGAGAGGGCGCAGGAGCGGCGCAACCCCTTCTTCTGTTTCTATCTTGTAGGATCACATGACCTGTGGCGAACCACAAGAGGTGTGGCAACATCTGGCACGTGGTCGGGGGACAAGGAAGGTTTCACGGCCTTTGGGGGCACAAGGCAAAGGTAAGGGTCAAAGGTGGCCGGTTTGGGGGGACCGTTCCGACTTCAGTGGGGCCAGTACACGTAAGTCTATTGGTGTAGGCAATTTTTTTGTTCATGACACACCTGCGGAAGGGGGTCATACAGGGCGGTGACAGTGCAAAGGCTAAGGGCGCAGGTGCATCAGCTGGGAGCGAAGCAGGAGACAAGGTGGGTGGGGAGGCTATGGGGTCTGAGGACAAGGAAGGGGGGGCACAAGAAGCGGCTTCCATACATGGGTCTGGCATGCCATTAGGATTTCATGTAGCGGATAAAACGAAGGCCAGGATATGGAAGCATGAGTATGTGGATGTTTTTAAGCTTCTACATAGGGACATACAAGCCAAGGAGGGCGCTAAGGAAGAAGAGTGGGAGTTGGCTCGTAGACCGAGGGTCCCCATTATGATGGATGACTGGACCTCAGCATTTTTGAGTTACAACGAGGAGTTTCGGACAAGGGTGAGTGTAAATCCTGATGAGCCTTGGGGAGATGTAGATCCGGAGTTGTGGATGGCGTCTTTGCAGTCCACGGCGTCTACACACACCGCGAGTGGCCTGCCAGTGGTTTGCAAGTCGTTTAAGGCCCGTCCCGCCCAAGGATGGGCGGGTGTGGGTCAACGGACCCCAGTACCCATGACAGGAGCCTGCTGGAACTTCAATAAAGGCTTTTGTTCCAGACAACCCTTCAAATTTAAGCACAATTGCACCAAGTGCGGGGGCCGAGACCCGGTTATGCAATGTTTTTCCCTCTCTCACCCAGCTGAGCAATGGAGAGCGTCCAAGGGACGAGGCATGCAGGGCGCTCCTGCGCCAAAGGGATCCTACACCAATTAGGCTGGAGGCTCTTCTGCCCTGGCTACACAGCTACCCGGATAAGGCCACAGCTTGTAAGTTAGTGTGGGGTTTTCGGGAGGGTTTTCGGGTAAGCTACCAGGGTCTGAGATTAAGGAGGTGGGCAGACAATTTGCAGTCTGCCAGAGAGATGCCACAAATTGTAAAGGACAAAGTGGCTAAAGAGGTGTCCTTGGGCAGAATTGCGGGCCCTTTCTATGAATGGCCAAGTAGGGACCTTATGATATCCCCTTTGGGTGTGGTACCAAAAAAGGTGCCAGGTGAGTTTCGCCTGATTCATCACTTGTCATGGCCAGAGGGTGCATTGGTTAATGATTTCATTGCACCAGAAGATGCTAAAGTGGTGTACGCATCTTTGGACGATGCCATCAAATTGGTCAGGGGGTGTGGCAAAGGAGCGGAGTTGGCAAAATGCGACATCCAATCAGCTTTCAGGCTGCTGCCGATACACCCAGAGGATTTTGATTTGTTGGGTATGCAATTTGATCGGGCAATCTATGTTGGCAGGGTTCTCCCAATGGGTTGCACCATTTCTTGTGCACTTTTTGAGGCACTGAGTACCATTTTACAGTGGGTTTTTGTCAAAATAAGTGGGCATGGTGCGGTGACTCACTATAGGAATGATTTCCTTTTTGTCGGAACAGCCAGTTCTGGGGCTTGTGGGAGGGCCCTGGTTTCTTTTCAGGACCACAGTCTGTGCTGACTTTTTTGGGCATTGAATTGGATGCGGACGCTTTGGCTGCTGGATTGCCAGCGGCTAAGGTGGCGGAAATGTTGGAATTCTTGGGAAGCGCGCGTGTATTGCACAAGATTGATATACGCACAGCACAGAAGATGTTGGGTTACCTCAACTTCGCTTGTAGGGTAGTCCGGGGGGGTAGGACCTTTTGTAGGTGGTTGGGTTTAGCTATGTCTGGAGCGGTGCTGCTACACCACAGGATACGTGTGTCTGTAGATTTGAGAGAGAATGTCAGGGTGTGGGAAACCTTTTTGACGAAGTTTAATGGTGTCTCCCTGTTTTTTCCGTGAAGAAGACACAGTTTGGCAGGTACAGATTTTGTCGGATGCAGCGGGAGCCACAGGTTTTGGGCTTTTTTGGGACGGAAGGTGGTGCGCAGAGTCATGGCCCCGGCAATGGTTGCAGCAGGGTAGGAGCATTGCTTTTCTAGAATTTTTTCCGCTCCTGGTGGCATTGGCCGTATGGGGCCACAAGCTTGCTAACAGGACCGTGGTTTTTCGTGTTGACAACATGACAGTTGTTGAGTTAGTCAACAGGCAATGAGCGAAGGATCTCACGGTGTTACGTTTGCTGCGGCAGTGCATGCTTCGATGCTTGTCATTAAGAGGGTCATTCTGACCCTGGCGGGCGGCGGGAACCGCCGAATGACCGCACCGCGGTCAAAAGACCGCGGCGGCCATTCTGGCTTTCCCGCTGGGCCGGCGGGCGACCGCCAAAAGGCCGCCCGCCGGCCCAGCGGGAAACCCCCTGCAACAATGAAGCCGGCTCCGAATGGTAGGGTTGTAGGGGTGCGACGGGTGCAGTGGCACCCGTCGCGATTTTCACTGTCTGCAGACAGTGAAAATCTTTGTGGGGCCCTGTTAGGTGGCATGGGCAGCCCCCAGGGGCCCCACGACATCCATTCCCGCCATCCTGTTCCTGGCGGTAAAAACCGCCAGGAACAGGGTGGCGGGAAGGGGGTCGGAATCCCCATGGCGGCGCTGCAAGCAGCGGCGCCATGGAGGATTCCCTGGGCCACGGGTAAACCGGCGGGAAACCGCCGGTTCCCCTTTTCTGACAGAATGGCCCAGGAAGCACCGCCAGCCTGTTGGCGGTGCTTCCGTGGTCGTTGATGACCCCCTAAATGTTTTTTTCAAAGCTGTGCACATACCTGGAGTATACAACGAGATTGCAGATTCCCTGTCTCGTTCATAATGGCAATGTTTTCACAGCCTGGCACCAGGAGCAGAGCGGAACAAGACTACGGTCCCGGCAGACATTTGGGAGTGGGGGGCGTGATGATCACTGGGCTGGTGGCGATGTCTTTAGCGGAATCTACTCGGCAGAGTTACCGACTGGCATGGTTGGATTTTCAATCCTCCAAGATGTTTTCGGGCATTGTTTGGTTGCGCTTTGTGCTTTTCATGATACAGAAAGGTCTGTCACCCGCTACCATTGGTGGTAAATTAGCAGGGGTTTCCTTTTACAGAAAGTTGTTTTTTGGCTATGATCCAGCTAAGGATGATTTGTTGGGGAAGATGTTGAAAGGCTGGGGTAGGGTCAGAGCAGATTCGGGCAGGGTGGCAAGGGAGCACACTACGTTCGAATTGTTGCTTGAATTATTGCACGTTTTGCCTGTGTGTTGCGAAAATGATTACGAGTTGGCTCTTTTCCATTTATGCATGGTGTGGATGTTTTTTGCTGTCTTTCGAGTGTCTGAGCTTTTGGGGGTAGGGAGGGCGGTTCGTGTGAAGGTTGGGGAGGTTTGTCTGCATGGGGAGCGTTTAGGAATTTGGCTCAGGAGATTCAAGGCTGATCAGCTAGGGAAAGGAAAATGGGTGTGGTTGGAGAAAGGTGGTAATGTAGTGGCATGTCCGGTTTTGGAATGGATGAGTTTTCGGAGTGTGCGGGGAGATTCAAGAGAGAATGGGTTTACACATAAGTCTGGTGCTAAGCTTAAAGCTTTCCAACTTTTTCAAGTTTTAAGGATGGCTTTAAGGTGGACGGGTCCCCAAGCTCTTGATTTTGGCATGCATTCATTCTGAATTGGGGCGGCTACTGATGCAGCACATTTAGGTTGGGACTGGGCGAAGATCAGGAGTATAGGGAGATGGAAGTCTAGATGCTGCGATCATTATGTGAGGCCTTAGGGTTGAGCTTCTAGTCTTGCAACAGCTAGCGTTAGTGCAGGGACTGCGTTGTGGTT